>NW_011341912.1:0-3198 GCF_000735185.1 Notothenia coriiceps
CTAGTAGACCTCAACAATGGAATTATGATCAGTAGAAATGGCCATGACATGGGACCTTTCAGATCTACATAGTATTTATCTTGTTTGCTCACTAAATACAAACTCATTGATTGTGCAGCCCGAAGGTGTGTTGAGCGGTGACTTTGTTTTGCTCTATCAGATGGAAACACAACCAACAGCATCTGATTAAATCTCTACAATGATGATGAAGGTCCAACCAACATTTTGGATGTTTATTTAGTTGGTAAATTCACTGTGAAAAAAGCATCAAACATGCCCATAGACTTTCTGTTTGTATACATAATGCATATCGTATCACATTGATCCACATGATGATAATACAGTCTCTGTTAGCCTGGAATAAAGCCTCTTCAACTTGTCAACAAATATGTGTCTTAAACACTATCTTTACATTTCTCTTACATAGTACAGTAGGCAAAAAACACATTTTCAATACTTGAATTGTCCACAATTCAAAGACTTGAAGGCGGCACGTTAACACAATATACCTTTTAATGTCTTAGAGTCCCTTCACATACAGTACATCATTAAAATAACAAAATACTAATTCAAGTTACTCGACGAAGACAAACGAACACAGCTCTTTCAAATCACTGTGAAGATCAGTGGTTGATTTTTACTGACTGGCTCCAAAGAATAACACTCCAGCACTTCGGCCCAATCCCAAACCGCCCCCTACACACTACCCCTCTGTTTGCGCGTTCGCGCGGAGGGTCCACCACATTAAGGGCTGTTCCAAACCAACGAGTGTGGAGCGGTGTGGAGGGGGAGGGGGCTATCAAGCCCTCAAACAGCGAGTCTGCAGCGGTGCTGACTTGGGCTGCACGATTTTGGGAAAAAATCGAATTGCGATTTTTCTGACAAATATTACGATTGCGATTAGATTTGTGATATTTGTTTTTAAGCGACCCAACGGAAGTTTATTGTAAAAAGCGGCCATATCTCCGGCTAGGAAGGTCGCATCAACATGCTTCCGTCTCTAGCACCCCCGCACCCCGAGCTACGAGTGAAATAACTAAACTTACATGAAACTTCCGTTGGGTTGCTTTAAAGTCAAGCTTCAGTTTAAGATTCACCCTGTAATAGAAACATGTGATGGAGCATTACTAACCTGACTCAGATGCTTTCACCAAACCATCTAGGAGAGCTCCATTGGAAGCCATTTGGAAAGGGCAGCACTTTCAAAAATACTTGGTGATTTCATCAATCTGTCTATCACCTTCTATCATGGGCCACTTCTGATTGGTTAACAATGGCTGGTACATGTGGAGCGATTTGATAATCGCATCATTTCAAATCGCGATTTCGATTTAAAATCGATTAATCGTTCAGCCCTAGTGCTGAGTGCAGACCGGTCTCAACGCTGTGTGTGTCCGTCAGGAAACACGCTGTTTACAAGTAGTTCCAGCAAACATCCGCTGATAAATTGCGATGTTAACAACCTCATGATAACCTCATATGTTTTAACTTGGGATCAGACCTGTGTTTAGTCATAACTATGCATTTTATTATAAAGTTGTGTAAAAAAACTAAGAAGCTTATAAAAGTCAGGTTTAAAACTAAAAGCTTTAAAAAAAGATTTATTTGAGTTATTAATTTAAACTTTTTGTGTAAGAGATGCTGATTTGAAACCGTTGTGACATACAGTTACGGCATTTCCTGTTCCTGCCGGAGAGAGGGGAGTTTGTCCCAAAGCTTGCTGCGGTATTTACTCCCTCCATGTGACAGGAGGGAGCCTCATGTGTCACTGCACGGAGTTCACTCCGTCACGGAGGGGCAGTGTGTAGGGCGTGGTTTGGAATTGGGCCTTCCTCAGTAAACACAACGAGCACTTTAACAAAGACTGATTCTCCAGTGGCAGAGCTCCACGATCCTCTCTGGTCTCTGCCTGAAGCACTGGAGGAGGGACTGTAGTGTGGGAACAAAGTCAAAGTCAAAAAAGTCAGTCAACTTCATTGTCGATCTTTCAGTGTGTGTGTACCGACAGAGAGATCGAAATACCGCTTCCCACAATCCCGAATACAAAAATACATATTTATATATACAAATATGTATATCCTATATATACACAATCAACAGACATATGCATATACCCTTGTTTTACTTTATTATTTGCCCCTTTTGTTTGTTTGTTTGTTTGTTTGTTCACCATGTAAAGCGGCCTTGGGTCCCTTGAAAGGCGCGATACAAATGTCATCTATTATTATTATTATTATTATTATTATTATTATTATATGCACACATTAAGACAAAGATAAATAAAAGCACAACAATCAATATTTACAAAATAACTTAAAAACACATAGAAAACTATTTGAAGAAACTTTAATAATATATAATGTTTTTTACATTGAATATGATTGAAATAGAATTGGAATAAAATACAATATGTGCAGAATAGAAAAACTAAATAATAGTGTGCATTAATGTAATGCACACAGTGACAGTGTGTGCTCATAAAGAAGGGATGGACTGTAGAGAGCTTGTTTTTATATCTGTTGTGCTGCATAGAGGACTCTGTGTGCATTATCCCTCCATGACGACGAGTCACATCCACGGTGGCTTACTGAGGAATATATGTATATGATGCACTGCTCAATCAAACAGATGTGTACTTGTTGCTGTTGAATTGTGAAGTCATGGCTATCATGTTGAGCACGTTTCTCTATGCACAAAGGTTTTGAAAGATACTGTAATGTTGCTGTAAGTAAAGGGTGATGATACAATATCACTTTGCAAAACCCCCTCCTTTTTAGACCCTTCCCACCGTCACATCCACTGACGGACATACAGTTGCAAGAAAAAGTATGTGAACCCTTTGGAATTACCTGGATTTCTAAAATGGAGGAAGCCACTGCTGTCCAGAAAAAACATTGCTGCACGTTAGAAGTTTGCAAAAGAGCACCTGGATGTTCCACAGCACTACTGGCAAAATATTCTGCGGACAGATGAAACCAAAGTTGAGTTGTTTGGAAGGAACACACAACGCTATGTGTGGAGAAAAAAAGGCACAGCACACCAACATCAAAACCTCATCCCAACTGTGAAGTATGGTGGAGGGAGCATCATGGTTTGGGTCTGCTTTGCTGCCTCAGGGCCTGGACAGATTGCCATCATCGACAGAAAAATTAATTCTCAAGTTTATCAAGACATTTTGCTGGAGAACTTAAGGCCATC
>NW_011341912.1:3228-4339 GCF_000735185.1 Notothenia coriiceps
TGATGCAACAGGACAACGACCCAAAGCACAGAAGTGAATCAACAACAGAATGGCTTCAACAGAAGAAAATAGGCCTTCTGGAGTGGCCCAGTCAGAGTCCTGACCTCAACCCAATTGAGATGCTGTGGCATGACCTCAAGAGAGCCATTCACACCAGACATCCCAAGAATATTGCTGAACTGAAACAGTTTTGTAAAGAGGAATGGTCCAAAATTCCTCCTGACCGTTGTGCAGGTCTGATNCTGGATTTCTGCATAAGTTGGTCATAAAATGGAGGAAGCCACTGCTGTCCAGAAAAAACATTGCTGCACGTTTGAAGTTTGCAAAAGAGCACCTGGATGTTCCACAGCACTACTGGCAAAATATTCTGTGGACAGATGAAACCAAAGTTGAGTTGTTTGGAAGGAACACGCAACGCTATGTGTGGAGAAAAAAAAGGCACAGCACACCAACATCAAAACCTCATCCCAACTGTGAAGTATGGTGGAGGGAGCATCATGGTTTGGGGCTGCTGCCTCAGGGCCTGGACAGATTGCCATCATCGACGGAAAAATGAATTCTCAAGTTTATCAAGACATTTTGCTGGAGAACTTAAGACCATCTGTCCACCAATTGAAGCTCAACAGAAGATGGGTGATGCAACAGGACAACGACCCAAAGCACAGAAGTAAATCAACAACAGAATGGACTTCAACAGAAGAAAATAGGCCTTCTGGAGTGGCCCAGTCAGAGTCCTGACCTCAACCCAATTGAGATGCTGTGGCCTCAAGAGAGCGATTCACACCAGACATCCCAAGAATATTGCTGAACTGAAACAGTTTTGTAAAGAGGAATGGTCCAAAATTCCTCCTGACCGTTGTGCAGGTCTGATATGCAACTATAGGAAACGTTTGGTTGAGGTTATTGCTGCCAAAGGAGGGTCAACCAGTTATTCAATCCAAGGGTTCACATCCACCCTGCACTGTGAATGTTTACATGGTGTGTTCAATAAAAACATAAAAACATATAATTGTTTGTGTGGTTTTAGCTTAAGCAGACTGTGTTTGTCTATTGTTGTGACTTAGATGAAGATCAGAACACATTTTATGACCAATTTATGCAGAAATCCAGG
>NW_011341912.1:4353-6103 GCF_000735185.1 Notothenia coriiceps
ATACTAATTCAAGTTACTCGACGAAGACAAACGAACACAGCTCTTTCAAATCACTGTGAAGATCAGTGGTTGATTTTTACTGACTGGCTCCAAAGAATAACACTCAAGTCACTTCGGCCCAATCCCAAACCGCCCCCTACACACTACCCCTCCGTTTGCGCGGAGGGTCCGCCATATTAAGTGCTGTTCCAAACCAACGAGTGTGGAGCGGTGTGGAGGGGGAGTGGGCTATCAAGCCCTCAAACAGCGAGTCTGCAGCGGTGCTGACTTGGGCTGCACGATTTTGGGGAAAAATCTAATTGCGATTTTCCTGACAAATATTGCGATTCGATTTGTGATATTTGTTTTTAAGCGACCCAACCGAAATTTATTGTAAAAAGCGGCCATATCTCCGGCTAGGAAGGTCGCATCAACATGCTTCCGTCTCTAGCACCCCCGCACCCCGAGCTACGAGTGAAATAACTAAACTTACATGAAACTTCCGTTGGGTTGCTTTAAAGTCAAGCTTCAGTTTAAGATTCACCCTGTAATAGAAACATGTGATGGAGCATTACTAACCTGACTCAGACGGTTTCACCAAACCATCTAGGAGAGCTCCATTGGAAGCCATTTGGAAAGGGCAGGCACTTTCAAAAAGACTTGGCAGGTGATTAGATCAATCTGTCTATCACCTTCTATCATGGGCCACTTCTGATTGGTTAACAATGGCTGGTACATGTGGAGCGATTTGATAATCGCATCATTTCAAATCGCGTTTTCGATTTAAAATCGATTAATCGTTCAGCCCTAATGCTGAGTGCAGACCGGTCTCAACGCTGTGTGTGTCCGTCAGGAAACACGCTGTTTACAAGTAGTTCCAGCAAACATCCGCTGATAAATTGCGATGTTAACAACCTCATGATAACCTCATATGTTTTAACTTGGGATCATACCTTTGTTTAGTCATAACTATGCATTTTATTATAAAGTTGTGTAAAAAAACTAAGAAGCTTNCAGACCTGTGTTTAGTCATAACTATGCATTTTATTATAAAGTTGTGTAAAAAAACTAAGAAGCTTATAAAAGTCAGGTTTAAAACTAAAAGAGCTTTAAAAAAAGATTTATTTGAGTTATTAATTTAAACTTTTTGTGTAAGAGATGCTGATTTGAAACCGTTGTGACATACAGTTACGGCATTTCCTGTTCCTGCCGGAGAGAGGGGAGTTTGTCCCAAAGCTTGCTGCGGTATTACTCCCTCCATGTGACAGGAGGGAGCCTCATGTGTCACTGCACGGAGTTCACTCCGTCACGGAGGGGCAGTGTGTAGGGCGTGGTTTGGAATTGGGCCTTCCTCAGTAAACACAACGAGCACTTTAACAAAGACTGATTCTCCAGTGGCAGAGCTCCACGATCCTCTCTGGTCTCTGCCTGAAGCACTGGAGGAGGGACTGTAGTGTGGGAACAAAGTCAAAGTCAAAAAAGTCAGTCAACTTCATTGTCGATCTTTCAGTGTGTGTGTACCG
This sequence comes from Notothenia coriiceps, assembly GCF_000735185.1. Classification (NCBI taxonomy): domain Eukaryota; kingdom Metazoa; phylum Chordata; class Actinopteri; order Perciformes; family Nototheniidae; genus Notothenia; species Notothenia coriiceps. Next base: position 5,856 of record NW_011341912.1, read on the forward strand.
ACAGAGAGATCGAAATACCGTTTCCCACAATCCCGAATACAAAAATACATATTTATATATACAAATATGTATATCCTATATATACACAATCAACAGACATATGCATATACCCTTGTTTTACTTTATTATTTGCCCCTTTTGTTTGTTTGTTTGTTTGTTTGTTTGTTTGTTTGTTTGTTTGTTCACCATGTAAAGCGGCCTTGGGTCCCTTGAAAGGCGTGATACAAATGTCATCTATTATTATTATT
>NW_011341912.1:6723-7314 GCF_000735185.1 Notothenia coriiceps
TCTAAAATGGAGGAAGCCACTGCTGCTCGTCAGAAAAAACATTGCTGCACGTTAGAAGTTTGCAAAAGAGCACCTGGATGTTCCACAGCACTACTGGCAAAATATTCTGTGGACAGATGAAACCAAAGTTGAGTTGTTTGGAAGGAACACACAACGCTATGTGTGGAGAAAAAAAGGCACAGCACACCAACATCAAAACCTCATCCCAACTGTGAAGTATGGTGGAGGGAGCATCATGGTTTGGGTCTGCTTTGCTGCCTCAGGGCCTGGACAGATTGCCATCATCGACAGAAAAATGAATTCTCAAGTTTATCAAGACATTTAGCTGGAGAACTTAAGGCCATCTGTCCACCAATTGAAGCTCAACAGAAGATGGGTGATGCAACAGGACAACGACCCAAAGCACAGAAGTGAATCAACAACAGAATGGCTTCAACAGAAGAAAATAGGCCTTCTGGAGTGGCCCAGTCAGAGTCCTGACCTCAACCCAATTGAGATGCTGTGGCATGACCTCAAGAGAGCCATTCACACCAGACATCCCAAGAATATTGCTGAACTGAAACAGTTTTGTAAAGAGGAACGGTCCAAAAT
>NW_011341912.1:7354-7578 GCF_000735185.1 Notothenia coriiceps
TTGTACAGGTCTGATATGCAACTATAGGAAACGTTTGGTTGAGGTTATTGCTGCCAAAGGAGGGTCAACCAGTTATTAAATCCAAAGGTTCACATACTTTTTCCACCCTGCACTGTGAAAACACATGGTGTGTTCAATAAAAACATAATTGTTTGTGTGGTTTTAGCTTAAGCAGACTGTGTTTGTCTATTGTTGTGACTTACATGAAGATCAGAACACATTTT
>NW_011341912.1:13246-15653 GCF_000735185.1 Notothenia coriiceps
GTGTGCCTTGGCAGTCTAAGCTAAAGGTGGCTAATGTTGGGCTATAAAGGAACTACAGCACGGTCACATGACTTCACGTCACCACCGCTAAGCTAAAGGAGGCTAATGTTGGGCTATAAAGGAACTACAGCACGGTCACATGACTTCACGTCACCACCGCTAAGCTAAAGGAGGCTAATGTTGGGCTATAAAGGAACTACAGCACGGTCACATGACCTCACGTCACCACCGCTAAGCTAAATGAGGCTAATGTTGGCCGTGATAATGTTTAGTCGTCACATCTTTTGTAAAGAAACGTTGATATTTTGACACATCGCTGTAATGATTAGTCAACAGGTGTATTTGTTAGTATATTTTCAAAGATGGCCGACTTGATGTGGATGTTGTCACATTCCCATTTGCTATATGGCTGTTTTTCAAGAAGCAGTCCGCTATGAATCTATTTTACAGAGCGGATAAAAGTTAAAAAGTTCAACTTCTAAGGAAAGTAACATCGAACATGTTTTTTGTTTTTTTCTCCATTCTCACACTATTTCATGATGAAAGAAAGTGTCTATTCATGTTCTCACAACCACAAACATGGAATTACCTGAGGAGAGAGTGTGGTTTCTATAATGTATTTATGAAGCTAAATGCGGCAATCCCATCAACTGAGATGATGAGATCATATGGGAACAACTTTTCTGGGCTGTTCACAGGTTATTTTTGAGAATGCGTGTGAACACAGCCTGATTTTACAGTGTGAAACAAATCAAAAAATGCAAATGTGATGTCAGTCTCTCCCTGTCCTTCACTTTTCTTATCCTTTCTTTTACTCCCACAGACTTTTTCCATTGCTTTCATTTTCTACACTTTCCTTCTGTTTTCCTTTCCTCACCTCTCCTCCATTTATGTCCTTTTTCCTCCTTCTCTTTTCTCCTTTGTCCTTTCTCAAACAAATCCTTAACTTTCCTGCCCACTCCTTTCCTTTCCTCCTTCTCCCCTTGACTCCTTTTACCCTCTTACCTTTTTCCTATTCATCTAAGATCCTTCCTTACACACACTAGTCCTTTCCTTTCCTCTTATCATTCAGTATCTTTCTTTCTTCATATCAACATCCATCCTTTTCTCTAGTTTCCTTCAACATCCTTTGTCTTTCACATTCTCCTACTCCTACTTTTATTATCCCACTTTCACCCTCCTACAATCCATCACATTCTCTTCTGTCTCTTTCTTCTTCTCTCTTCATCCTTTCCTCTCTGCATTTTCTTATTACCTTTTTCTTATCCATCTTAAATCCTTCCTTGACCACTTACTTATTTCCTCTCCTTTTAACTAACTTGTTCAACTTTCTTCTCCCCTCTTCCTCCTTCCTTAGTCTTCAACAACATCACTCATTTCCTTTCTTTCCTTTCCCTCACTTCTTTATCGTTCTTTTCTCCTTGTTCCTGTGGTCAGCCGGTTGGTGTCCATGTGTTTGTGCCTGAAAACAACAGCTGAACACACACACACACACACACACACACACACACACACACACACACACACACACACACACACACACACACACACACACGTACACACACTCATAGAGAACATGTCACACAGCTGTCCGCTCGACTTCAGAAAGCCAATAATTGCCTAGCAGCCTTAGTATTTAACAAATGAAGTTCTGTATTGTCAAATGTCATATGAAGGAAACACAACATGTGCAGTACATACAACATACAGAGAAATGTATAAATGTTAAAATCTAGGGTCATATTTCCAATTTGAGATGAGTGTGTGTTTTTGCCTCCATTTCTGCCAACTCAACGGCTGTTCCCATGCTTACAAAGTGTGTGTGTGTGTGTGTGTGTGTGTGTGTGTGTGTGTGTGTGTGTGTGTGTGTGTGTGTGTGTGTGTGTGTGTGTGTGTGTGTGTGTGTGTGTGTGTGTGTGTGTGTGTGTGTGTGTCCTAAGCTTTGAAAGTAAAGGAACAAAATAAAGCAGCGTATCTTTCAGGGTTACACAACAGCAGTAAAGGTTGACTGTTCTTCTTTCAACCCAACTTGTTGTGAAATTGTTGCAGCTGTGAAAATATTGTACAGCGGCCTTATTGTGAGGCCAAAAGAGGGTCAACAAGGGGTGGAAGAAGCACTCATGTCTTTGAATTAAGTAAAAGTATTAATACCACAGTGTATAAATACTCAGTTACAAGTAAAAATACAAAAATACCACTTTATATACTTGTCAATCGGATTAATATATGTATTATATTGCTTGTATAATTAGTAATGCATTGATGTGAACGTCATTTATATTTTGCATTAAAGGGGACCTATCATGCAAAATGCACTTTTGATGTCTCGATAAATATGTGTCCCCGGTGCGTCGGGGAACTCACGCAACGTCAGCAAATACAACCCTTTCTCTTTTCCTCCGTACCC
>NW_011341913.1:0-2154 GCF_000735185.1 Notothenia coriiceps
GTGTTCAACATGTAAGAAGTAGAAAGTACAGGTATTTGAGTTCAACATGTAAGAAGTAGAAAGTACAGGTATTTGTGTTCAACATGTAAGAAGTAGAAAGTACAGGTATTTGTGTTCAACATGTAAGAAGTAGAAAGTACAGGTATTTGTGTTCAAATGTAAGAAGTAGAAAGTACAGGTATTTGTGTTCAAAATGTAAGAAGTAGAAAGTACAGGTATTTGTGTTCTAAATGTAAGAAGTAGAAAGTACAGGTATTTGTGTTCAACATGTAAGAAGTAGAAAGTACAGGTATTTGTGTTCAACATGTAAGAAGTAGAAAGTACAGGTATTTGTGTTCAACATGTGAGAAGTAGAAAGTACAGGTATTTGTGTTCAACATGTAAGAAGTAGAAAGTACAGGTGTTTGTGTTCAACATGTAAGAAGTAGAAAGTACAGGTATTTGTGTTCAACATGTAAGAAGTAGAAAGTACAGGTATTTGTGTTCAACATGTAAGAAGTAGAAAGTAAAAAAGTATTCAGAAAAATAAGTAGTGGAGTAAAGTACTGATACCAGAAAAATATACTTATGTACCATAACAAAATATTTGTACTCTACTTCCCTCCTCTGGCTAACTGCTCGCTGCTGCTCGCCACCATTGTTCCAGCTGTAGATGCTGTTGTTTGATTGGCTCCTGATGAGCGTTGAGCTGCTGAGAGATTCACCACGGAGACAAATGATCCTGAGATCCACAGATGATTTTATTGAAGCCTAAACAGACATGTGTTATGCAGTCATAAAGTGAGACAAGGGAGAGTTTCCCCTTAGGCAGGATTTACCTCAGATCTCATTACACGATTTAAAATGAGAATAATAAAACACATGTATTCATGCTATGCAGCAACATTTGTCCTGCTTCCTGGCTGCTAAAAGACAATGTTGTGATGCCAGATTCTGCTGTTCGAGGAAAACAGTGTTTCCTGTAGTGTTGTGTGTGTTTTGGTGAATGTAAATGGTCAGCAAAGGCTACAATTCATCTCTGGATGTGTTACTCTTTGATGTTGTGTTTGTTTTCTGTGCCATCTGTTTCTCTCCGTGCTCTCGTGCTTACATTCAAACACTGTTAATATGCGCTCCTCCTTACATCTAACATATGCTTTCAGTGTATCTTAGCTGTCCCCCTTACACTCTGAGCTGCCAAACCCTATATTGTAGATATAAGGAGAGCAGATGGTGATCATAATTGATCTGCAGAACTATACATATATGTCCTCCCCCTCGTTTGACAGAAAACATTTTCATATAGTTTTGTGAAATATTGTCTGGAAGTTATAATTTTCTTAGTTGAGTTTAAAATAAATATTCCATTGTGATTTAAAAAGTGCTCTAAATCATTATGTTGAAGTATCATCATCGATCAATTTCATTAAAAGAGCATTTTCTCTCAGCTTGAATCCTTATCGCTGCTCATTTCTGTTTAAAGCGTATTTGCCATTACTTTACGAAGCGTCCCGAGCTTCATCAACCTTCACTCGCCTAAGGAACTGTTTTCAAGCTTTTAAATGAACTGTTTTTTTTGTAAAAATCCTTAGAATCAAGAGCTACCGTAATGGTGGCTAGCTAGATAGCTAACATTCGCTAGCTAGCTTGTTAGATGGATAGCTAATGTAAGCTAGTTAAGGAGGTTGATAAATAGAGAACGTTAGTTAGATAGATAGATGGATAGATGGATAGATGGATGGATAGATGGATAGATGAGATAGATGGATAGATGGATAGATAGATAGATAGATAGATAGATAGATAGATAGATAGATACACCATTGTACGCTGTAATCTTTAGTTAACTGGACATCATTATCAATGCGCAGGTCACTGCACTGGTACAAACTCATCTATACCGCTTGGACTGCTGCCCCTCTACATATCCACTTACATATCACACAAACAGTACAGCTATAGACTACCATCTCAAAATGACGTCACTCTGTCCGTCCCCTCAGTGAGCATGGTGCTTGGGAAAAAAGCCATATCGTACTCTGCCCCCTCGACCTGGAACACACTTCAACAGCTGACCAGTTTGATACCCATCACGGATTTTAAACTCATTTTTAAAAAGCTGGATAAATCGCCTGTGGGTATATGCACCTGCTATATCTGACTGTATATGGATTT
>NW_011341914.1:0-2299 GCF_000735185.1 Notothenia coriiceps
TACTTTTACTCAAGTACAAGATCTGAGTACTTCTACTTTTACTCAAGTACAAGATCTGAGTACTTCTACTTTTACTCAAGTACAAGATCTGAGTACTTCTACTTTTACTACAAGATCTGAGTACTTCTACTTTTACTCAAGTACAAGATCTGAGTACTTCTACTTTTACTCAAGTACAAGATCTGAGTACTTCTACTTTTACTCAAGACAAGATCTGGTACTTCTACTTTTACTCAAGATCTGAGTACTTCTACTTTTACTCAAGTACAAGATCTGAGTACTTCTACTTTTACTGATGTACAAGATCTGAGTACTTCTACTTTTACTCAAGTACAAGATCTGAGTACTTCTACTTTTACTCAAGTACAAGATCTGAGTACTTCTACTTTTACTGATGTACAAGATCTGAGTACTTCTACTTTGACTAAGTACAAGATCTGAGTACTTCTACTTTTACTCAAGTACTAGATCTGAGTACTTCTACTTTTACTGTCACTACTTTCACTATATTTTGATAATAACACTTTTCTACTTTCACTTGAGGAACATTTTGAATGCAGGACTTTTACTGTAACAGAGTATTCCTACACTCTGGTACTAGTAATGTATTACATGTCACGAGATTACCAGTATTCGATTACACAACACAAATAGAGATTACTAGCAGGATTACAGATACCTTTTGAAGTAAAGATGGATATATTAAATGACGTACTGAGTGAATTGTCTTTATATTAAGGCTACTTTGATTCTTCTTTATTTTAAACACATTTATTTTTTAATAGGTAGACAGCTGATTTATTTAACAACCATACAGTCTATACTTCTGATCAATGTATTAAGCGTAAACAGCATATGTAAACTATTGCTGTCACTAAATTTTTAATATGAAATATGTTGGTTTCTTCTTTTCTAAAGTCACATTGTTACAAACACTTGTTGTTATTTATCTTCTCTTGTATTTATTTGCTTTGCATTTGATATTGAGGTTATCCAAAAGTAACTGAAAGTAATCAGGTTACTTTTATATTTTGATACTCGGAAACTAAAGTAAAAAAACATCTTATTGTTTTTTATTTTCTCTTCTTTTTTTTTTCGCATTGCATTTGATATTGAGGTTACCCGAAAGTAATTAGAGTACTTTGATATTGTAATACGCAGATTAGGTTACTGATTACTTTCTTTGACATGTAACTACAGTAGTTACTCTAATGGGTTATGTTTCTGTGGTAAGGTTTAGGGCGATCCAAACGGGTCAAGGTTAGATATATTTATTAATCAAGTGTCCAAAATGGATACGCATGATCTGAGACTTAAATGTAGGCACACTAGTCCGAGTGGTTAAGGTTAGGCCAATCCAACAGGATCAAGTTTAGAACTTTTCCTCCCACCCGGCGTCCTCCAGCTTCACCATACAGGTGTTTAGCTCCAGGTCTTAATTCCCTTCAATTTCACAGCACAGATACAGAGGCTCTTATAGTAACGTAATTCAGGTCTGTCATGGTCTCTGCAGACTAAGAGGCTCATCTCGTTCTTTAAACTCGACCAGACACTTCACCTCGTTGTCAGTCGTTGTTCAGTCGTAGCAGGTGTGAAAGAAAGAAAGAAGAAGAAACAGAGCTGTCAATGCATTCCTTCCTCCTTTAATCTTCCTTTCTTTACGGCTATTCAAACTTCCAATTGTTGAAAGTAAAACTAATTATTTGTATTTTTTTCTGAGTGACAGTGTCTGAATGTTAAGAGTGTGTTGAGGACTTTCTGGTTTAATAAAGATATATATATTTCTCCTCTTGAGTCCTACATGTCATGGTATTTTATTTTTTGTTTTTATTGTATGTTTACTGTATTATTTTTGTATTTTATATTGTTTTATTTTTTATGTATTTCATTTGTATTTCACATTCTATCATGTTTTTTAAATGTAATTTTCTTGTAATTTTAACTATATCTGACACTGTCATCTATCTATGACATTTGTTATTCTTTAAAGGTCACCTATCATGCTGTTTTTAGGCAATAGCATAGGTCTCAGATATATACAAATATATAAAAAACATGTCTATGAAGGCGCCATATCATGGATTATCAAGGATTTTTCTGAAACAGTATGGAGCTCAAAGGCTTTCTCTCTTGCCGGTTATACCACAAGTGATGCGAGTACTTCTACTTTGACTAAGTACAAGATCTGAGTACTTCTACTTTTACTGAAGTACAAGATCTGAGTACTTCTACTTTTAAGTACTTCTACTTTTACTCAAGTACAAGACCTGAGTACTTCTACTTTTACTCACGAACAAGA
>NW_011341915.1:0-4474 GCF_000735185.1 Notothenia coriiceps
ATCCTTTTTAGTTTCACAGAACTCAAATTGGGTTATTTACATAATATGTTTACATGATTTTGTTGTGCAATAAAACAACCAGATGGACACACGATAAAGGAAATGTTCAAATTCGGCTCTGATCGTAGCAACATCGGGACATTCGTGAGGGCATGTAACCAAGGTAAAAAGTCATATGAATTGACATATCAACTTATTATAGTGTACTTGATACAAAGAAATCTTGGCATGCCAAAGATTTTTCCACCGCTCCCGAAGTTGCTGCCGGAGCCTGATAAATTCCACCGGCGGTCATACGATGGCTTAAGATGCCCTCACGAATGCCTTACGAAGGGCAAAATGGACACACGAAGTCAACACGAAAATGAACCTTCACAAGGTCCTTCGGCAATGCTTTGTGATGCCAAAGATTTTGCCACCGCTCCCAAAGTTGCTGCCGGAGCCTGAGAAACTCCACCGGCGGTCATACGATGGCTTAAGATGCCCTCACGAATGGCCCGATGTTGTTACGATCAGAGCCGAATTTGAACATTTCCTTAATCGTGTGTCCATCTGGTGTCAATTTCTGGACAGTGTGACAGGGGCTTTAAGGCCGACTTTGAGATAAATAGGGGGGGCCCAAAATAATCGTGCATATTTGTGTCACACAGATTAGAAATGTTTAGCTTCTGTAAATAAAAGTTCTTGAAATAAATAATAGCCATTGTTCATTACAGTTTCTGAATATCTGTTTTATATTTGTGAATATTTCTGGGCGTTGCCATCTGTACGTGGCGTCGCTGCATTCTTTACGCTACTTACGTTGCTATGGTTACGGCAGGCGATGCCGGCGCGGTATTTGATATTTTCATACTGATATTTTTTTTATCTCTGGCTTTGTAATAACAAATATGGCGGAACGAAAAAACAGCCAAGCCCCGCAGCTTTTGGATTCACAAGCAAAGAAGCGAAGGAGTCTAAAAATGACAACGTGAACGGAACAACTTTTAGTTGGCTCAAGTCAGAACCACCAGTGGATAGTAATCTTTGTAGTCATTCATAAAACTAATGAATAAGAAACCTCCAAAGGAACTCAAACCACGACCACACTGCAGTCGAACTATGGCACCATGAATGCAATGCAGTCTCTAACTATCCAAAGCAGGTGATACATGAACCGCAGACAGAAGGTCACATGTAGACACATCTAGTCTTACATAAACGTTGCGAGGAGACTATGTAAGCCTTGGATTAGCGGAGCAACAAAGAGGCTTTCTGATCACTGACCTCCTCCAGGCATCTCACAGTAAGAAGTGGATCCTGTTTCTGTCCACATGACATGAATACAAACCATGGTGTGATCTTTGTTCTATCCTCACGAGAGCTCACGTAGACAACACACACACACATAGAGGAAGACGGGTAGATTCACATAAGGAGGTTCAAAACACATCAACAAGTTCTACCTTGGTAGTTGTCGCTCCGTCGTAACGTAACCTTGCTTTCCTTCAGGCTCAAACCTAAATAAAAGTGTCCCAAAGCACCTCGATCGTCCAAACCATGCTACACCTCTTCCTAATTTAGTTCCAGGTTGCATCGGTCAAATCGAGCGTCCGGCCGTCCGAGCAGAGCTCAGATCCAAAGGCTGAGATGTTATCCATCGCCTTAACATCCACAGACTCTTTGTTTTAGACGCTGCAATATCTCCGCTGCCGAGCTTTGTGCCTCTTAGAGATCAGGCTCAGTGAGTCATTGGATGAGAGCAAGGGATGGAGAAGGAATGCTGGATTGTCAGTGGCTAAAGGAGAAGCTAAGACCAGCGTCCATGTTGTTAACCCCGTCTGACAGGAAGTAATCCCTGAAGCTGAGCTTAAATCCAATTGACCCCACCTGCTCCGCTTTCCAATCTTCTCCTACCTTTTGTTATGCTCCCCACAAAATGGAAGCAACGCTGAGTTCTTTTAAAGGTCACCTATTCTGCAAAATCCACTTCTTCATGTCTCTTCTACATCAACATGTGTCCCCTCTTCTTCATGTCTCTTCTACATCAACATGTGTCCCCTCTTCTTCATGTCTCTTCTACATCAACATGTGTCCCCTCTTCTTCATGTCTCTTCTACATCAACATGTGTCCCCTCTGTCCCCCTGAATCTCCTCCTAGAGCTCCATTGAGTTCTTTGTAACCAAATCTCTCTCAGAGGGGCGTGGGGAGGGGCTCCTTATTTTCATCTAAAGTAACAGACAGAGAATCAGCACTTTGGAAACAGGGCTGAAACAGAGGGGATTATGGGTAATGCTGCAATGATCTGTTTGGTGTTTCAGCCAATCAGAGACAGGCTCTGTATATATCTGAGACCTGATGAAAAACAGTATACTAGGAGACCTTTAAGTCGCACTTTTTACAATGTTGTTTTTAAACTATTCTGTTTTTATGAATCTGTTATTCCATTGTGTTTATTTATTGTGTTCGTAGACATACTACTATTAGTAGTAATAGTAGTATGTCTATTACTACTATTTATTATGTGTTAGTTTTGATGTAAGCCTCTGTGTCTGAAAATGTGCGATATAAATAAACGTACCGTACCTTCAACTTCCTTTAAACTCTCTGGTACAGGTGGACTCTCTGTTTACCTGGAAAGAGAACTGCAAGTCGTTGTAAAGACGGTTAAAGCGAGAGCAGCTCCAAAGCCGATTGAGGAAGATTGTCAAACGAACTCTCTGGGTTTATTTCTGTTCTCAGTGAGTCATAAGGAGAGGAAGAATCGCTTGGCAGACAGACCGAGTTCGTCTGGAAACTCACATTGCAGATACTTTATAGAAGCAGTTAGAATCATAAACAATAACAGACATGTTGTATTATACTATCCCCATCATTAATCACATCAATAACAGTACGGACGGAGAGCGGCACTGCAACACAAGCAAGTGGTATCTTTAGTTTCTGAATATATGTCTTGTACTGAGTGGTAGTAAACTATCTGTACTACAATCATGGTGACCCAGAAACAAAATGGCCTCTGTGGTGAGCGAGGTAATATGATAATATCACCGTAATTAATTAATTAGGAGACATACTGTGCTGAGTCATTAAGGGATAATGTAAGGTCATGCAATATGTGCCTATATGAGGGGATTGTGTTGGATGACTGTGGTGTAATTTACAAGTAAACACTCGACATCATACACTGTCTTTTTGTTCTAGAAGTTATACAAGTAATAGCTTTATGAGACACAACACAACCTCAAATGAAGCCTCTTCAAAAGGGCTAAAAACAGCAGTACATAAAATGGCAGCTTCGCTCGAAATGAGAGTCAAATAAACAGAGGTAGAATTTAGATATATATAGAAATAAGCATGCTTTAAAGCCAGGTACAAAAAAGATGGTTCATTTGTATTCTAATGATCTTGTTTGATTGAAGGTTTAAGGTTCCACATTAATAGATGCTTGGCCACCATGTGGGACAAATGTCAGTGGTTTCTAGTAAGGAGAAAGGGGAGAATCTGGGTAGTATAATACTTCATTACTTGTTCTTTGCTGGACTATCTTTTAGCTAAGTTACACGAGATGCTTCGACAGAGATGGAACATTTGGTGAACCTTTTTTTTTCGTCAAAAATAGAGCTGCACTGTTTCCTTGTTTAAAAATGAGTACATTTCAGCTGATACAGACGTCAGTGCAGCCAGACGTCTTCTTTCCAACTTTATTGGTTGACAACACACTTATGGTTAGTCGTAGCTAAATCCGGGGACCTGCAGTTTATTTTTGGACCACTCGGAGCTACATTTAAACTCAATCCCGATCTCGTAATGTTAACGTAAGATAAACATAGTCGGCATTCAGCCTGTGTTTTGGATCCCCTCCAAAATGTTAATTGCTCTTTCTAAGTCCATGCTGCACCCTTTACGCAAGTTTCATTCAAATCTAACCCATGAAATCCTGCAGACAGACAGTCAGAGATCCTAGCTGCTGCCACGCTAGATGATAGGCCAGAATCAAAACATCAAAATACCTTTAAGAAAGTCAGATTTTAACTGACACAAATTGCGTTAAGGTTACATCTCCCAGAGCCTTTCGCTTCGTGACTACTTCCCTCAGAGTGGAAGTCAAGCGTCAAGAGTCAGCTGTCAATCATGTCGTCTTAACCCCTTTTCTATAGCATCATATAACCAATTAAAACCAAACTAATTGGAAAGACAAACACATTAACATTACGTTGACTATTGTAATTCTCTCCTCTACGGCATCAGCTCCACCTCCCTCAGTGGACTCCAGCGTGTTCCGAACGCAGCCGCCAAATCATGGCATCACATCACCCCGGTCCTCAAAGAACTCCACTGGCTTCCCGCTTCTCACCGCATCCACTACAAACTCCTGGTCCTCACTTACAAAGCTCTCCGCCACCTGGACCCCCCTACCTCACTGACCTCCTCATCCTCTACCAACCCCCCCGGTCCCTCAGATCCACCTCAGCCGGTGTGCTTTCCACCCCC
>NW_011341916.1:0-2850 GCF_000735185.1 Notothenia coriiceps
ACTGTAGACGGTGTGAAAGCACCTATTGTTTTAAATAATGGTCGGAATGTGACCTGTGAGCCTTCTGAATTACCGTGGGACAGCACATTCTAAACTAAAATGTTCAATCAATAAAGTAACATCTTATCTTATCTTAATAATATCTTCATATTAATAATAAATCATACAGTATGTGTCCGAAAGGGAGCAGGAGGAAGCAAACACAAAAATATACAAAAAATATACTGCATATTAAAGCAAACGATTGTAAAGGTAAAAGTATGAGCATAACAAATAAAGAAGTGTAATGTAAACATTTACATTATAATTATGATTATTTAATATATAAAGACTATATATTATTGAATTACAAGATTAGATATACTTTAGTTGATCTAAAATATTAATGTGTTCAAATGCTCTTCAAAACACAACTGAAAGTCCATGAAACTTGTCTTTCTGTATTTGTGAATGAAGCGCCATCTCCTGGTTAAAACCTGAAATTGAAAATCTGGCAACGCCCTCTTGGAAAATAGTGGGAGGGCTTAACATTCCTCTATACTGGTCTTTGGCTGGTCGTAGGCAGGAAGCTGTAAGCTGGAGTCTGAAATTCAGTGCTCCATCTGTAGTTAGCATCACAAGGGCTCTACGACAAAAGACACAATACATTTTTTACATTGGGGGATAGAATATTTTAGAAAATAAGATTCTTTGGGCAACACACATTTATGATATTTACACATTGTGTTCAGTGCGATAATCTCCACATTGAAGCACAAATGTAATCAGCAGAATCAAAAAGCTAACCTTTAGCTAAAAAACAACTACATCATAGTCACACGGCTGCAAATCACAACTGATAAGCCAAAGGTGGCTAATGTTTGTCAGGATGACATTTAGTAGTGTAGTCAATTGTTAGCAACCGCTAATGATAGACGTTTCGGACATTCAAAGGTGGGGTATACACTGACATATTTTATGTCTTAAAACTAAATGTGAATATCACTTAGGCTCGTGTCAACAGACATAATTTGAGGCAATTAACCAAAATCACGTTCTAAAAAAACATTGACTTACAGACGAGGGAAGTGGTGAAAGGCTAACTCATCTCCAAGTTTCAGGACTCGTTCATGTACCACTCTATGAACAGTACTAGCTTTGATTTAAAGTGGCCCCGCTACTTTTTGACACTGTACATTGGTGGAACCCTGTGTGTAAAAGTCCCCCCCCCGTGAGCGGCCTCTCTGCTGGCCCGTCGTCCTGACTTCCCTCCCCGGGGGCCCCCGGAGCTGCTGGAGATGAGTAATCAGACTCATTACTGAAGCCTCTGGCTATAGCTCCTCCATGTCACTGCATGTAATTAATCTACCTGGGCCAACTCATAGCGTAGGTCCCCCAGGGAGGAGGCGAAGAGAACAGGAAGTCAGGTGGAGGGAAGGGTATAGGAGAAAAAAGAACAGGATACGTTAGTGAGGTGGAAGTAAGTGGAGGAGAGGGCAGATAAGAGGAGTGGGCTTAGAAAAGGAGTATAGCACATTAGAAACATGTGAGAAAGGATAAGAGGAATTTCTGGTAAAGAGTGAGGGAAAAGAAGGGGAGATAGAAAGAAGAGCAAATGGGACGTACAAGAGGAGAGTTTAAACAAGGAGGAGATAAGGGAGAGGAGAGGTACAGCACAGAGGAGGGGCGACGAGAGGGGACAAGGGAGAGAGGGAGGAGGGGTGACATGAGGAGTAAAACAAGTAAGGGAGGGAGGGGAGGAGGTGTAAAAAGTACAAGGTGAGCACAAAGCCGCCCCTGGCCTCATTACAGCGACACAGCGGCCTGGCTCGGGTTCATTCGTTATCTGCTCCTGCACTCGTTTATTCTCTCACTACATGAATCGTCTCCATGGATTGCATGTCCCCGCGGATTGCGTGAATAGATATGGCTCTTGCATGTGTGTGTGTGTGTGTGTGTGTGTGTGTGTGTGTGTGGTGTGTGTGTGTGTGTGTGTGTGTGTGTGTGTGTGTGTGTGTGTGTGTGTGTGTGTGTGTGTGTGTGTGTGTGTGTGTGTGTGTGTGTGTGTGTGTGTTTGTGTGGCTGAAAACTGCCTATGTTAACAAAACAGAGCAGCTGGCTGGTGAGGGAGAGAGGAGGTAAAAAAAGCGAGAGGTGTGTGCATGTGTGCAGGTCACCCTCATGTAATTAGTCATGTTGAAGGATACCTTCAGGAGTGTGTGTTCACATACACTGATAGCACACAAGCTCCTCTTTTCCCATTTTTGGAGTATGTTTACTTCTGTATTCATGTATTTGTGTTAAAACTGATTATTAGACAGCAAATGAGGGCCATGGTAGGTAAAACAAACAAAAAAGTCATATTCAATAACAAATTATTTCAATTGAAAAAATGTTCCTCATAAATTGACTTTCTTGCAAATGTACGACTTTGTCATCTCAGAGAAGAGCAGAACTGTTGAGATTTGATGGGATATATGTCCTCACTTGTATGTGGTACTGTACTGTTCCATGTGGTGTGCAATGTTGTGCTTGTGCCACAGTGAGGCGCAAGGACAAGGGGTATAGGATGCATGCCTGCCTCCTATAGGCTAATCACAGCTCTTGATTGCCACGTGTGTGTGGACCCAGTTCATTCCAGTGGAGGCTGTCACCGTGAGAGTGATGCGTGCAGCCCTTATAATAAATATGCCAGGCTTGGCTAAATGGATTACATCTCCGTGTTTTTCTCCGAATGCAACGTTAAGCTGCAGAACTAAGCGTAACTTACAGGTTATGGGCCCAGGAGTCGTTCGGAAGAAAAGTTTGTCGGTTTCCACCGTGTAGTAGTCGCAACAAACAGCGTGCTAACGGGTTGCTAAGCTATCAAGG
>NW_011341917.1:0-13069 GCF_000735185.1 Notothenia coriiceps
TATTCTGAGCCCCATTTATTTTCCTCACGGACGGCAAAAAAAGTCAGACATTATACAATTTTAAATAAAAACAATAATTGTGGCTTGATATTGAGTAAGAACCGGTAAGAACATGTTTTTATGAACCACACAGCTTCCGGTCTACCAAGACCCCACGGACAAAACGTGGCGTATCATATGCACGCAAAACTCGGCATCAGATCTCAATGGGAATGGTTAGCGTATCATATGCACGCATTTCCAATGTGTAAAGTTGTGTCATTTGTACGCAGACTGAAGAGAGTGGGTTGGTTAAGTATTGCAAGACAGAATGATATGATGATCCCCGCGCTACGGGTGCTCCGTGCATGCATGTCGTGACATGTAATATTCAAGGATTAGAGACTGTTGGATGCTGCTGTTTTGAGCATTGCAATACATTTATTTTTATTATGTTTTGTTTATGATTAGAGACGGTTGGAAGCTGCTATTTTGAGCATTGCAATATATTTATTTTCACTATGTTATTTATTTATGATTATGTTTAGGCTCAGCAAAGATTTGATGTCAGCTGTTGCTGTCTTTTTTTCTTTAGTTAATACTGAAATAGAGCCCTGCTGTTTTGTTCTGGTTTTTTCTTTAAATACAATTTTAAAATGTTAATACAGAAGCTGTCCTTTTTTTAAATGTCTTTGCTTAAGTTTTTATAGGTGTTGCTATCTGCTTTGTGTAAAGTGGTTCTACAAGCAAGTCAGTGCATTCATTGGGTGGTATCAGAGAGTTACAAGGTTCTGTAAATGCAATTGGCCGAAGCAAATCATTTATATTAAAAATGTAATTTTTACTTTTGAATACTTCAGTACAAAGGATGTATTGAATAATGTAAGTGATATATGTGTACACATATAAATCATTAGTCAAAACAGGGCTACATTTGACTGAATTATAAAAGCTATATGTGTGGTAAAATGAAGAGCCGTTTTGGTGAGCCGAGCCAAATGATCCGGCTCACTACAAAGAGCCGGAATTCCCATCACTACACCATACATGATAAGGAGCAGGACATCTCTAAGCGGGACAGTCAGAGATAGAAAGAGGTGCTATATCACAGGCAATATAAGAAACATAAAGCACTATTTGAACATTAAACCATGTAAGCATGTCACAGTAGAGGCAAAAAATACTAATATGAATCTAACAATAAGCACAATAGGGCCAGTTTTAAAAGGACAATGACCGTCAGAAATGATATATTTTTGGAGGTCTTTTTCAAAGATGTTGTCTTCAGCAGAAACCACAGGTGTAACCCTTTGACAGGAAAGATATATTTGTTATTTACAATAATGTGTGTAATTCACCTCCTGTTATCCCCGAAGATATTGTTCAGTTAATCAATGGTCAGCTGCTTCATGTGTACACCACAAAAACAATCTAGATGTCAAATTCTTAACCATTTTTTAAACATAAAAAATGTCATGCTTGTCTGCTTGCTTTATATTACATCTATATATATAAAAAAATGTATTATTCACTCCCCCGCCCAGATATATTCAAGTTCATTTTCAGAGCGGCCACACATGCACTCAACTCCTATAATAGAAAACCTGAGTCATCATCTGTGATACAAACACATCATATTTACACAGAGTGACAGCTCTGCTTTCTGTTTCCATCACACCTCTTTGTTTTTAACACAGTAGTCAAGTAATGTTGTGTTAAGACTCGGTTTGTAAGTTTGTAGCGTGCTGCACTGTTGTCTTGAATGATGAATCTGTTAAGGCTGTACAAAGGCGTGGAATCAAATGCACGATGCAGAGACAAACGTATCAAAAAATAAGTATCAAAATAAAGCGTTTTAATGTAATCAGATAACAACACACTGAATACATAAAGCAACAAAACAAACACTCAATAAACTGTCTAACCTATACTCTCCAAAAACTACAAAAACAACTTACTTAATTTAACTCTCTATGAACGATAACTCTATGGACAATGACAAATGATTAAGCCCCAATGCTGGAACACACAAGACAATCTGGCAACGACAGGGGAACGAGAACTATAGTTACAATATACTAGACAGACAATACCAGGTGAAGACAATTAGACAATCACAAGAGCGGGAAAACAGACAAGGCAGGAAATGTACTTTAGACACATGAGGGTAAAGACTATCAAAATAAAACAGGAACCTATAAACACAGAACATAAAACCTAAACTAGGGAATAATCTTAGCAGGGCCGTCTACGCAGAATCTTAAACAAAAGTGCAATAACTTTACTGACAAATGATTTTACTGATTATTTGTGCAATCAACATTTAGGGGGGGGGGCACTATTTTAGCTTTAACTCAACCGTGACTGACTAGACGTGTACTTGGTACAAAATAGAGCGTAATAAAACCAAGCTAGTCAACATAATGGAATGACATCTTTCCACAGAATTAACAAACCTGATTTAGTATATAAACAAAACATTTAGGAAATGAAACATAAATTGCTTAAAAATGTAAAATAACCAGTGTGGTGCAAATGTTTCAATTATTCTCCAAAACACATAATGAACTTCGGATCAAGCCAGTTCAATAAAAAGTTCTAGACCTTTTGCTAATTTCTGTCATGTGGAAGTTAGATATGAGAATGTGAGGCAGGCTCTTATTATTGTGTGTGTGTGCGTTTGTGTGGTTGTGGGTCTTTGATCTCCTATGGGAGCGGCACTAACTCACAGTATGTCGCTGATCCTCTCATTCCACAAGCCACTGAAGATGCTACAGGCCACCGAACTTCTGCATAAATGTGTGTGTGGGTGTTTGTACGATTATTTGTGTGTGCGTTGGTGTGTGCAAATCTGTGCACGCTCTATTATCTCATCTTCTTCAAGTACCCCTTTGAGTTGGTTTCAGTCTTCATGCCACCCATTCCTGTTGCCATGCATTATGCACTGTTCCACTAAATATATTTATTTATTACTGTGTCTTTCAAGATCAAAATGAATCGCAAATAGACTCCAGCGAGATAAATATTGTAGCAGAAGTGGGAGTCAGCTCAGGGCATTAGACAGGAAGTGTGTCTGAACGTTACAGATCCTCCAGATCAAGGTAGATATTGTAGCTTCATGGCGTAGGCTCCACAGGTTATCAAGTTAGCAAGCATTGAGTGTGAGAGGTAGACTAAAAGAGGGAGAGGTTTCATGAAATTCATAAGAAGCCTTTTTTTCCGTCCAATCAGCGCCTTCTCCACAGTGAGGGCATAACATGCTGGCCTCTCTTCTCTTCACACCTAGAGCTAGAGAATGCCACCCTCCATTCCAAACACATACAAGGTTACATTCTACAGCATAGTATATCTCGTTCCTTCAGGCGAACAGGCAAATGCCTGCGGCCCCCTCAACAGCCAAATGTTCCCACAAGACCCTTTTAAAGAGTGTAAAAAGAAAGAAGCAAATTCCTCCCAAAGGTTACATCCTTTTCTTCTTCAAGCAATGATACAGCTGCTAAAGAACCATGTACTAGCACATATAGTACTTGTGTGTAAAATATTGATAGACACAACAGTAATGACATAAACATACACTTATGTTGAGACCTCAAGTATGTCAGCAAGAAAGGCAGGTAAGGTAAATGCTTCCTTCTATAGTAGTTACAGGTCATACATTGTGTATAGATTTAAGGTAGGGTGCCTTCATTGTAAAGCTTTAACCAAGCACTTAATACCCACTTGTATCTAACTATCTGAATCTGGGTTTAAAGGTGTTTAGGAAACCTTGAGAAACATTTGGTCTATTTTAATATGGAGAATTCACTTTAATGATAAGACAAGTCATTCATATGAGAACAAAAAAAGTCCATCACCCAAGATCAAACTGTGGTTTGACACTTTAAAAGGGAAATCTCTCAGAACAGTGTATAATCAAACAAGACAACACATATATTAGATAGCTCTTTCAAAAACCAAATGATCAAAACAATCTTCTGATTACAGACAGTTACCACAGCATATTTAGGATGCCAGCCCTATGATGTGGTGCCCCCACCATGGGCATCAAGCCAATTCCACCACTTATCACGGATGTAACACAATCCAACAGATGCTGCATAGCCAATGTCTTTGTGTCATGAGAACCAACCACGCATGGGGCCGGGTCCACTTCCTCTACTACAGAAAATCAAACATTAAATCACAGGAAAATCACATTAAGAACCTCCTAGAACAGCTTTTGAAAATGTGTTATAACAATGAAATCTCTCTGCGTCATGCGATGTTTTGGAACTATACTAAACTGCGTCATCCCTATACAAATATAAAAATGCATTCATAATATACTTCAAGTAACCTTGTAAATAGGTAGACATCAGGTGCAAAACACAAACGTTGAACCTTTGAATTGCAGAAAACTGTTTTGCTTATAAATGCACACAAAGACAGTCCAGTTGATACATATATGATACATCCCCCAACAGCATGCTGTTATGTAATTATGAGAATTCAAGTTTCCAGACTAGCAGACAACTAAAAGGAAGCCCCCGAAACGTGAAGCATATGTAATTACTGAATGACAGACTGTCAAAACATTTTTTAATGAATAACGACCTGTATCTTAGGGTCTTTATGTGACATTTCTAAATATCTATCTACTGCCAAATCCCTACATTTGTAATAAATGCCCTGCGTTTTTATTAAAAGCTTCTTTTTACCATGGCAACTGTTCTATAGAACAGATATACTTCTTCTTGCCTCTTGCTGGTTGTGTGGTATTGTCAAGAGTTGGTCCATGTATTTTCACCTTTCTATTTGCCTATAGTGTTTGATTTAAACCTTTACCCCTCATGTACAGAATGAAAATCTGTAGTAGCCAGATTAACACTGACTATCATTCATTCTGGACCATAACAATACCAAAACTGTTTAAACCTTGAATTATGTATAAAGTCCTGATAGTTGATAGTTGTTGATATGTCCTTAGAGAGGTCCTTGTGACCAAAATGTTGATTCTTTTAAAATAGATCAATATAGAGGCATGTGCTGAAATTGGCTTTGGAATTAGATCTTCCAGGGAATTAATTCCCTGCGCCACAAAGAGACAAAGCAAGTGATGTGCATGTTGTATGGCTCATGGAGTAGAAATGTATGACCAGAATTAAACAGGTTTCCCAGCTAGTGCAACTGGGAGGAGACCCCAAGGCCAACCCAGAACAGCTTGAGAGGGGGGTTACATATGGAAATGGCCAAGAAAAGTATTTTGTTCCCCCTGAACGGTCCTGAGGAAATGGCTGTGCTGCCCTCCTTCCACCACAAGCTGAACCTGGACATGTATGGATTATCTTTTAGCTTTATGTTCCCCAAACCTACCTCCATAACATTGTAAGCATGAGACAACTGGGTCTAAAAACAAAACAATGGGCACATTTAAAGTCAGAACATATTCTGCGGCCCAGCAACGTTCCGGAATGAGGACGCAATATGCAATACAAATCATTTCATGGGTCTTTATAAAGAGCACTTTAAATGGAACATGAAATGTAATTTATTACCGATACGTAAGGGCAACTAATATGAGCTCCTCTCTATTTTTCAGCAGCACTCTTTTATAATCAGACCGAGCAGATGGCCCAGAAAAGCTTCTGATGTAATAAATATTATATCTCTGGTGCAATAAATCATTATGGAAAACAAAGTATTTTTTCAGCTCTCTAAATAAGGCTGGCCTGGTAAGAGCAATCTGTACCACAACTGCTTATCTCTTTAGTAAACTCTTGCGGACTTCCATTTGTGCTAGCATTTAGCTTATACTGTAGGTCCCGAGCATCATTCAAGATATGGTTAAACTGTACACCCCAGCACGTGCACTCCGCTCTGCATCAGCCAAACAGCTCGCTGCACCCGCACTGCGAGGGGGACCCAAGTTCCCATCAGCGAAAACACGTGGGTTTGCTATCCTAGCTCCAAAATGGTGGAATGAGCTCCCCATTGAAATCAGGACAGCAGAAAGCTTACACATCTTCTTCAGACTGAAAACTCATCTCTTTAGACTCCACTTCCAGAGATAGAATTACTAACAAAGAACTGCTAACAGAGCACTTATATACTAATAAAGGACTGGCTTATCTAAAGCCAGTTGAGTAGGACTTGTTTGGCTCTATGAAACCTGATGAACTTATATGATTCTGTTTTCTTCAAGGTTGTATCTTCCTGGTCGAATGTACTTATTGTAAGTCGCTTTGGATAAAAGCGTCAGCTAAATGCAATGTAATGTAATATTATGTAATAATTAAATGTTTGTTAATATGAATAGTTTAGATAAGTGAAAAAAAGTTCTGTTTACCAAATATGGAAGTTGCTGAGATGAAAAAATAGGAAATGCAACGCCACACTACAATTTGTGTAATGTTTTTTTTAAGGTCTAAGCTTATATACATACTTTCAAGTGATTGCATTGACATGATACGGGACAATTTAGCCTATGTGTTGTATTGCCCAAAAATCAGTTAGATGGGGCAGATATCTCAGCAACAGCAACACAAATAGGAAAGGGCTGAAAATAATCATAACCAAAGTTGAGCAACTGTATCATCACTGTGGATATTTATCAGGAGGTTGCATTTGGATAGGCATTTCCACCCCTCTCCTAAGATGATTTAAAGGGGGCCTATCATGCAAAATGCACCTCTGTACGTCTTTTATACATGCATATGTGTCCCCGTTGTGTCAGGGAACTCACCAAGTGTCAGAAAACACAACCCTCTCTCTTTTCCTCCATACCCAAAATCTCTAAAAACGGGGCTTTAACGGATCGTCTGATACAGACTGATACAGATTTGAAAATAGTCTTGACAGTGACGAGGAGCTCCGCCTATATGGCCAACTCTCCACCAATCAGGGGAATGAGAGGTTGCCGTGGCATGGTAAGAGCATGGTAACATGACGCTCGTGCCTCGCCCCCCTCCTTTGCAGGGGGGCGTGGTCAGCTGCAGCGCATGCAAAGACAGGGTGGAGGAGAGGAAAATAGAGCGAAATGAGGCATGGCTAAAATGCATGATCTGTTTGGTATTTTGAAAAAGAAAACGTATACATATACCTTATATAGGTATGGCCCTACAATATATTATTCAAATATAGCGTGATCTCCTTTAAACAACAGGATATCCATCCATCTCATCTGTGGATTTAATAACATTAGTGATGTGATCTACCGAAGATGTATAAAATGCACTAGATAGTTTCATAGTGTTCAGAGAAAAATGTAGTGTATAAAAATGTTGACTGACCTTGAATTAATAAATAATAGTTGAATAGCATCACGAAAAAGTCCAATCAAGAGCTTTTTTACACGAATTCACATGTTGCTTGGCGACTTCTCATTAAATTGCTGTAGATCAGGTATCACACTGTTTTTAAAGTACCTCTGGGGGAAAAATGGAGTGTATTTGCTGTCACATTTAAGATTTCTCTTTATAATTCATTTGAAATCTTGTTTAAAGCTAAATCCTTCAGTAGGCTTCTGCGATTTTTTTTTTTGTGAATGTCATCACACAACTCAGATAATATGAAAAAAGGAAGCAGAAACCTCAAAAAGAATGAATAGAGGGGAAGTCTAATCAGGATTCTGGGAGCTTGTGTGCTCCTTATGTGCTGTGAACTGATAGAACAGCTCAGGCATCTCTGTTGCAGCACTACAATGGCTAACCTTCTATCAACAGGGATTAATGAGGCTACTTTGTTTCCTCTCCCACCCTCTCAAACCCTGCTGTGATCACACAATGTTTTTCAAACACTACAGCTGACAGCGGAACACGCAATGCATGAGCCACTCTATTGCATATCCTACTAACGCATGACATGCACTGACTCACAAACTCATGCAGGCAGCAGAAAAGATTTCAAGGCTCTTTTTGGAAGACTTATCATTTTATGAGAACATCATCTGCCCTCAGCAGAACCTCCACTTGACTTCTCATCATCTATATATGAAACCATAGGAAGTAACCTTTGATGCAGCGGGGCACACGGTATGAAATGAAGAAACAGCCGGAAGCAAATTCATGCATATTATGAAATTCAGAATAAATTGCAAGAGAATGCTTTTGCAAACATTACCTAAGAGGCACAGATAGATTATTTCACACCGCTACATGCCGTTCTTATTTAAACTCTGATCAGATTTTCTGGCCTCGAAGACTATTGCTAACTAATGTCAAAAGGAGAACTTAAGTCATAGTTTGAACATAATATTGAAAGTACACTTTTGTACAAACATAAAATGAAATGTAATATATCTGCCCTTAAACAGATTACTTTGTTTTAAAGTACAAGGCTGGTGTTGTATATTTCTTTTTGTCAAAAAATTCCTTGAAAAGATTATAAGGCTGGCCCTATCTTAGACAAAAAACCAGAAGCCTGTCATTCCTACTGACATAAGCTTGTCAGTTTCTCTATAGGACAGAGAGTGAATACCAGTGAATACACATACTTTACAGAGATGCTGTACGAGGAACCAATGTGAGTTTGGAAAATTGCACAATATAAATCTATTTTAGTAAACCTCAACAATGGAATTATGATCATTAGAAATGGCCATGACATGGGACATTTCAGTTTGACTATTCAAACAGGTAACATTTAAAAAGCATTGATGGTAGCGGTCATGTCCTTCTGAACCAAGTTTTTAGATCTATTAGATTCTGTTCAGCATCCTAGTCCAGATAAACGACTAGTTAGTCCTTTAACTTCTTTATCAATGAAAAGAAAAGTTATTGACCAGTGTTGTATAGTATTAAATAAACCAATTGAAAACATTTGTAGTTTGTATTTGTTTTAAAGCATTACTGACCTTTCCTAAAGGTAAATGAGGTAATTCATCTCAGCATAGGCTACATAGGCAATCAATTTAAGAAACAATTTGAAGCTTTAATTATGCTAAACCTGGATTATTGATACCAAAGAGACTATTACAATGCTCGTACCTTCTAGAGATAAAAAACGGTGTAACCTGTGGACCATTGGTTAGACCCTCCAGAAAAACGCGATTCTGCGATCGCAGAATTTACCGCATAATCAGCAAAATGGCGCAGATTTTTAAAAGGCCGCATATTTATCAAAAGGCCGCATAATCCCCGTATTTTTCCACACAAAATTGAGGGGAAAAAAAGTTAACTCGTCTTGACGTGACGTCATCAGCTCGCGCATCACAGAATGTAAACAACACTGTATAGAGTGAACGTGTGGAGCTCACACGATAGAGAAAACACCAAGATGAAAAAATCTAATCCATCTCATTTACCGACGAACATTTCTACTAAAGACCGGGCAAAAAGTGGGGGGAAACTATTCTGCACCCCGTGCAACTGTGTGTTGGAGCATAAGAGAAAATCGACGGGGACGACCCACTTTGATTCATTCAAACATTCGAAAATGCTTTCTGCTGCTGCGGACAAGAAAGCCATTCAACTCACGTTCTCCGAGGCATCAACCTCCAAAACCCTTTCGAGGGCTACAAGAAACGAAGTGAGTAGCCTACAAGATTGAAGCTGGTCAGATAATGAACGAGTTAATGAAAACGGAATGAGGCGGAGAAGTGTGTGTGTGTGTGTGTGTGTGCGTGTGTGTGTGTGTGTGTGAGATTAAAAAAGCCCAATTGCTTTTACAATAAATAAACATTGAATGTGTTTAATTGAATAGTAAAGGGGTTTAACGTTAGTGGCAGGTTGTGTGTGAGAGAGAATAAATAAGACAGCCCAATATTTAAAAAAATTGTTATTCTTTTTTCCCGCATAAGTAGCATAATTTAGCAACTTCCCCGCAATATTCACCGCATAAAACACATAGAAAACCCTGCATGTTTAATCGCATAATCAAGGAATTTAGCCCGCATAATAAAGGATTTTTGCCCGCGTTTTTCTGGAGGGTCTAATTGGTAAATTAAACTATCCCGATTAGTGTGGGTAACATCATTTGTATTTACATGTTTAAGCCTCCCCTGCACTGGGCTCAGGGATCAACTGTCACCTGTCTTGGAAAACTGCCAGAAATGTAAACCATGTCAATTCCTTGTCATTTCCTGAAGTTTAATGGGCAGTCTGCAAACGTGTTATCAGTCATTAACCTGAACTTTTTAATGTACTGCTTACTAACAAAAATCAAAATGATCATGCACTATAGGCCATAGTTTTTGATATCCAAGTTTTTTAACAGAAAAAAAATATCATGATTTGTTGATGATATATTCATTTTGAATTAATGTATTTATCTGTGGGCTGATTGAGAGTTTCAATAAAAGAATGTGAAATAGCATATGACTCGAAGATCATGTTCATTTTGATGTCAGTTCTTGTTGAGTTTTCTCTTGAAGACAGTTCTTTTTTTACCGTAATACATAGCATAAGGTGTATACATATAGGTTGACACTTTACACAGACTCAATAGCGTCCCTAATAAAGCCAACAGAATTTCATGGATGCAAGCCAAGACAATGTCTAACATGCTTTGAACACACAGTTGTTATTGTTTGTTTGTGTTGGTTTGTGCATACAATCAGTACAGACCATTGTCACATTTGTATTCTGATATTTTGCTTTCCACTTCTAAATGCCAAAATTAATTATGCATTTTTGAAAAGCAATAAAAAAATGCTTTATCAGAAAAGCCTTTTCCAAGTTTAAGAGGATAAGGTTTAAGCAAGCTACAGAAGATGTACAGTGCACACCATTTGCAACAGTGCCAGCCATGGAAAAATGTGTTTCCATAAAATATGGGAGTTTAATATCAAGAGGAAACACGCAACATGCTGTTGAGGCGAATCTTTGTCAAACCTGCATTTGACACAAAACAATGTGGGGGTTAGTTTTGACTGAGGCTGGCATCTTCCGTCACTCAACACCGAAACTCACTCTGGCACTTAACTTATTTTGTTCTCTGCTGGCTCTTTTCCTGTTCCCTGCTTCTCCTCAACACAAACCCTTTGTGAACAGCCATGCTTATTCGCTATACACACTTGCCCAGGATAGTGTGTCTGTGAGAAGGAGGGAGTGTCTTTTCCAAGCAGCATTTAAAAGATGTGACATGTTTGTATGTTCGTTGTTCGATATAGTCATTACATTGTCCAATCCCATGAAGAACAAGCCACAATACATTTGGTATATTCAATATATCACCCACCACTTTAATGCTGTAGTCAATATTGTAATTGAACTTTTGGTCACCAGGAATGTATGACCAACATTAAGCAACAAGTCCTCCAACTCATACGACCAAATAGGTCGATTGTTCAAGCGCTTATTACGACCTATAATCACGTTTGAAAGTTTTCGACCTCTAGTGCTCCCATTGATGCAAACGCTCCGGAGGGTCGTATATTCACAAATAACCCTCTCTGGCAAATCCTAAATTGTAGGATGGTTTGGCCATTAAAATGCTTTTTGATTACATTTCTAGCGAGAAGAGTATATATACTTTCACAATCCACGTCCAGTGGATGTGTAGGATCTATAGTTTGATAGATATTACGAAGATGATTTGAGGTCTCGCCAGGAGAACATGTAACGGCAACGTCCATGTAAAGTTAGCGTCAACCCTCACAGGGTGAAAACAGTATTTCCGGTCTCAACGTTTTCATAATAAAACCGTATTCCCCTCACTGTCAAATGACTTCAAAGCTATATCTGCAGTACTCATCCACTAAAAACATCAGTTCATCCTTGTTAATTAAACAATATTGATTGGTATACATTGTGTACAATGCTTTTTTGTTTTTCCTATAAGTTTTTCCCTTTCGATTCTGAGAGACACATTTATATTTTCAGAGGTTTTGATAGGCTAAAACATCTACCTACCCATAATCCTCAGCTATCGTTCAAGCTTGGTGATTTGGATGTTTTAGCCGCAATGCACGTTGGGATATGGTGTTTATGCAATATGAAATCCGAATTAAAAAAATAAATAATAATAATAATACTTTATTCCGTGTGCTTGCTTTTCTCTTTGGAAGTCATCACATAACGGCATTGTAATACACGGTTCGGCTGCATTAAATATTACATATCTGCCGTAGTTCTTTATTTATAGAGCCCTGATTAGAGACCTTTGGACAAACTAGAAGAACTGCCACCGAAACTGAATATGTGACGTGGATCATAAATATATCAGCAATTAAACAACATCTTGAATTTCATTTCACACAATGCGTCTCCTTGCAGTATCAACACTAATTCGGCTGACTTTTATATTTGATCCGATTGTTAGATAGGCTGTATTTACACCATACCGGTGCACAGCTGATATAAAAGGACTTGCAGTTTTTAAAGATATTACTGATTTTCTTTTAATTAAAGAATGTAAATACTGAGTTGAGAGAATAGTCAGGGTTTCTGGGTGATGGGAGACACATCTATGGAATCAGAATTTCAATAGTTTACCGTTAAATGACGGATACACCTTTCTGTCTGTGATGTTTTACAAATCAGATATTAATGTGTAGAAGTAAAACATGAGAAATAGTATTGCAATATCCTGTAAAATTATGTGAAAAAATGAATAAAACTACACATCTTCAGATGTTATACATACATAAGTGTCCTACACTAATAATACAAAGTTATTATGGCATTGTATGCTGTATGTTATTTGTAACATCTTCAGAAACGACCTTTTCAACTCCTAAGTTGCCTGTCTTTGACTGTTACAGGTGTATACAGGTTCATGATACAATGCCTAAGCCTCAAATAGTCCATATTTTGCTTGGTTATGATAATTACGTAAGTCTAGAACTTGAAAAGTAATGGTAAAGTAATAGTTGTATTGTTGAGGTTGAGCCTCCAAAGGATTCAGTGGAAAGTAACCCTGGGCTAAGGCTGTGTGGAGGAAATGTCAAAATGTAAACTTGGTCGTAGGAGTAAACACAAAAGGTTGTTGGAGAGGTCTCAATCTGGAGAGTAACATCATGTCAGTTTGAAGATTATAAGCAGGTTGTGCTCTCAACTGTTAACCTTTGAACATTGGCTTCAGTGAATTTTTAAGTGCGTGTCATTTTGTTACAGAAGGGACTACATACATGGGACCAATTGACTATAAGCTATGTGAATATGCTTGGTAGAAT
>NW_011341918.1:0-3468 GCF_000735185.1 Notothenia coriiceps
ATTGTGCAGATTGGTCCATTTCAGAATAATATATATGATGTGTTTTATAATGATTGATCATCAATAGAGATGTCCCGATCCGATCACGTGATCGGGGATCGGAGCCAATCACGTGATTTTCAAAAGATCGGAATCGGGAGAAAAAAAATTGGATCGGGATAAAAAAAAATTTATTTTAATTTTTAAATACTTTTTTTTAAATTTTGTATTCAATGTTAAAAAACAAAATGACCATGTTCAAGTCTTAAAGTCATCCTGAGGCCTTAAGTTTGGTTTCAAATTACAGAACATCATGTATGTGTTGCTTCTTTGGGGCTTGTTTTCATAGACCTGCTTATTTCTCTCAAATCTGGCAACAGAGTGGGCGCAGTGTCTAATTGTAGCAGTAGGCTAACGAGTACTGATAAGCTTTATTTTGTTTTGATCCAATGCTGCACAACTGAACTGATCCAATGCTGCTGTGAAAGAAAGAAGCTATATCCATGTTGGATAGAATATCCAATTTAAATAAAAAAATAACCTTAAGGGACAACTTGAATGCTTTTTTTTCTCTTAATGCATTGCATAAAGATCGGATCGGGAAAAATCGGTATCGGCAAATTGTCAAAATCAAATGATCGGAATCGGATCGGGAGCAAAAAAAGGTGATAGGGACATCCCCCCTGTAACAGCCAGCAGATACCGCCATTTCCTTTTGTGCTTCACCAATAACCACAGAATCAGATCTGTGTTCTACTCACCTCACTTACTCCCTCTTTCTCCGGTTCTTCCTCCCCTCAGGCCTCGGCTCTCTGTTCTCCGGTCCGAACCTCTCTGGGATCACCTCGGACACCCTGAAGGTGGCGGGGGTCCGGCACGCCTCCACCCTGGAGCTCAGCGAGGAGGGTGTGGAGGCGTCAGCCACCACCGCCGTCACCACCATGCGCTCCATCTCCCTGTTCTCAGCCAACTCTCCGTTCTTCTTCGCCCTCGTGGACGACGCCTCGCTGGCCCCCCTCTTCATGGGCCTCGTCACAAACCCCGCCCCCGACCACATGCTCAACGACGACCCCGGGCGAAACAACGGCACCATGAGCGACCAGCCGGAGATGGAGAAGTTATCACCAGAATGAATAATAAACTATTAAAGGTCACCAATTATGCAAAAATATTTTCTACATCAACATGTGTCCCCTCTTCTTCATGTCTCTTCTACATCAACATGTGTCCCCTCTTCTTCATGTCTCTTCTACATCAACATTTGTCCCCTCTTCTTCCTGTCTCTTCTACATCAACATGTGTCCCCTCTTCTTCATGTCTCTTCTACATCAACATGTGTCCCCTCTTCTTCATGTCTCTTCTACATCAACATGTGTCCCCTCTTCTCCATGTCTCTTCTACATCAACATGTGTCCCCTCTGTGGAAAGAGACTCTGAAAGATTCTCTCTCTTTTTGATCTATTTCTATCTGAAAATGAGCTGATCAGATTTTGGCCACTTGATGATGTCATAATGTTGTATGAAATGATGTATTGATCTCAAACAGTTTAATGAGGGACCTTTAAACTATTGGAAATACAGTCGTTTGTTTTATTGTTACTGAGAATATGAACATGTTTAACGTTGATTATGACGGAGGATCACGGTTTGGTTTGATGTTGTTAAATAATGTATAGCTCAAAATGGAAAAATACAAATGTAGTTATATGTATTGAGAATTTACCAGATTTTATTTTGACATTAATCCGTTTTTTTATGCAATACAAATGATAAACTACAGTGTCTAATGGATGTTTGTGTGTTATGATGTTAAAGAGATTCTTCATGCTGATGTTTTATCTACAATGTGATGATTTTAATTTGATATTCAGTCATGTCGGAAATCTAACGCAGTGTTGTTTTGTTCAGGGAGGTTAACCCTTCAAATGTAAGAAGTAGTAAAATAACAGTTTCAGCTTTAAGGCTTTTTCATCTTTATTATCTGAGACTTTGTCAGGGCTCAGGCAGCAGGATGAAGCTCTATACTGTATATATCTATAGACACCTGAGAGGACACTCTGCAGCCCCTCCTGTTTTCACTTTCCTGAATCAGCCCTTCCTCTCCGCGTTGCGCCCCGTGGCTCTGTTTGCTCAGCCTCGTCTCTCCTGCAGAATCAGAAACTGAGCGACGTGGACGCTGCAGAAAGAGGTGAGTGCACTCTGAACGAGCTTTTTGGGGTATTTTGTGCTTTCATGCACACGTTTTGACTTCTTTACATCGTGCAATGAATAGAAATGTCCTGATGACTCAAAGCTGCAGGATGAGAGGTCAGGATCACATCAACTCAATATGTTGTCGTAAAGATACAACCGTCTTAGTGTGTTTCCAGTCACGGAAGAGTTTTGGTTTCTGCACAAAAGTTTCTCACTTTTTACAAAATGCTCCAGCTGTGGAAAAGCTGCAGAGTCCATAGTGTGCTCAAATCTAAATCCTTATATCAATGTGTGGCTTCTGAAGGTCATGCTAAAGTGCAGATGGGGCTTGTTTGCAGCTGCAGGTTATCTGGGGTGAGTTGGTCTTGGTGCCAGGAACATTTCTGCAATTCAGTAAAGCCCATACATGATGAGACAGTGGAGGAGCAGCCAATGAGAAACATTCCTGTGGGTTTCTGCAAGTTCCCTCAGGACACCAGGCTGCTGACTCTTTAGAAAACAAGACACATGATGCAGGATGAATCTGTGCATCGACACAATGTCTACGTTCGACCCGTGTTGCCTTCAGGCTCTGGTGGAACAGTCTGACATCTGTGTGTGCAAACCAAACTGCATCCAGGGGTGACATACGTCTGCAGCAGGGGATAGGAGAAAGTGCATCATTATTACCATCTTCTTGTTCATCTTCTATTTGTTGCTATAATCTCATTTGAGCTGCTCTCGTCCTTTTCCATTTCATTTGAAAACAGATGAGAGTTTTTGGAGAAGTCGTTAAAAAAAAGTCCAAAAGTCTGAAGAAACTGCTCTAAGGTTTTTTATGGAAGACACCGTCTGGGTATCCCATCAGGCTGTGTGTGTGTGTGTGTGTGTGTGTGTGTGTGTGTGTGTGTGTGTGTGTGTGTGTGTGTGTGTGTGTGTGTGTGTGTGTGTGTGTGTGTGTGTGTGTGTGTGTGTGTGTGTGTGTGTGTGTGTGTGTGTGTGTGTGTGTGTGTGTGTGTGTGTGTGTGTGTGTGTGTGTGTGTATGTATGTATCTGTGTGTGTGTATGTGTGTGTCTGTGTGTGTGTGTGTGTGTGTGTGTGTGTGTGTGTGTGTGTGTGTGTGTTGTGTGTGTGTGTGTGTGTGTGTGTGTGTGTGTGTGTGTGTGTGTGTGTGTGTGTGTGTGTGTGTGTGTGTGTATGTATCTGTGTGTGTGTGTGTGTGTGTGTGTGTGTGTGTGTGTGTGTGTGTGTGTGTGTGTGTGTGTGTGTGTGTGTGTGTGTGTGTGTGTGTGTTGTTGTGTCTGTGTGTGTGTGTG
>NW_011341919.1:0-3612 GCF_000735185.1 Notothenia coriiceps
GGGGTTATAATCAGAGAGGGTTTGACCCTAAACCACAGCGTCAGGATTAACCACAAACTGCCCATCTGCCCCCCCACTAGAACAAAGAAATGACAAAGAGAAAAGTGCATCACATGACCAGAGTTCAGACCGGCTGCACACTAACATGTTGTTGACCAATCACAAGAAGGTGTCGCGCTATATTCCATATATGTTCCATTTAATAATGGATTACATTTTTAATGGATTACATTTTTTATTAGAGCGCTTTTACAGGTGCTCAAAGCGCTTTAAAAATACACATTACACATATTAGACATGTAAGAGTCATTACTGTGGACATTACCCACAGGAGCGAATGCGGGTAAAGTGTCTTACACAACGGCCTGACGCAGTGGCGGCCGAGGTGGGATTCGAACTGGAGTTCACCAACGCCCCTTGATCTGATGACCAACGCTCTAACCACTGCACCAAAACCGCCCCAACTTCTTTAACTGAGTTTATGATATACGTTTTGATTTTAATTGTGCAACATGTCTTATGTATTAGTATACATGGCCTACAGATATTATGTGTTGAATATGTATCTACTCATTGAGTTGTTTACGCCTCAGAATATATGGGTTGACACCCCTTGACCTCCTGTGTGCTATATGAGGTCTGTTCCTGGGGAAGGGGTTGCTTTTAGACGCTAAGCCAGTTCAACTGATGTGTCGTGGCTGAAACGTTTCTAGAGCCACGTCCAACATACGTGATTTAAACGCACAAATAATCCAGAGCGATAATCCACTTGTTTTCCATCAGCCCGTGTGTTGGAAGTGGCTCGAGAGACTTTTAAGACACTACACTATATTTGATCAAAGTTAAATATGATAGAATGAAAAGCTGCAGAGATGATTCTACAGACTTCCTCGTTTGGTCCAGATCCTCTTAATAACATCCGGCCATGATCATGTGACATATTGTTCAAAGAGATACTGGTTTCAAAGTGATCACATCACCATGATAGAGATGGGCCATGTCTCCAAACCCTGCAGTACTACTCTCCACTGATCCAACCCTAATGTATATGTTATACCTCTGAAAGATGCATGACCTGCTGACCCCTCCCCCTGCTGCTCTCCACAGACAGCCCCCCCTCCTTTATATTCATTATTATAAAATGTGTTTCAGCCTCTTCCTCCACAGGTTGATCAGCTGGTCTCTGAGCAGCCTTCACCCTGATCTGTGTTCCTGGGAATCGAACCGGCCGATCGACCAAACGCTCCCTGCTACCAGCGAGCACACACCTCTATCAAGACCGTCCAGGAGAACACAGTAACACACACATCCCTCATAACCTGTCCTCCAGGGGAAGGGGCAGCTAACAGATGCATGATGGGTAGTTGACCTAAGCTAGTTAACTAGTTCGATGGATATAAGCTGTTACCTGGTGAAGATAGATTCATTGGCTATATACACTCACTGACCACTGTATCGGGTACACCTGTTCAACTGCTCGTTAAGGTAGGCGGACAGAGGCCGTTTCTCAATGTTGAGTAAACCTGCTGCAGAGCCACTATTTCAAGTATACTATGTCATCGAGTGGCGCAGAGTGCTGGGCATGTGACATGCATTCAAACAGTCCTTTGGCGCCACTCGATGACGTAGTATACTTGAAATAGTGGCTCTGCAGCAGGTTCACTCGACATTGAGAAACGGCCAGAGAAGGCCTCCAGCTGGCAGAGCGGATCAGTCATGTGACCAAAACACACACACATACCATGTATACATCACTTCAGGGGACATTACATTGACTTACATGCATTTCCTGGAGACTTAACCTAACCTTAATCATAACCAATACATGCCTAACCCTTACCCTAACCAAGTCTTCACCCTAAAATTAATGATCCCCCTTATGGGGACCTCCATTATGTCCCCATAAGGGGCTGCGTAAACAGATGTAGGTCCCCACAAGGATGGTAATGCTAGGCCACACACACACACACACACACACACACACACACACACACACACACACACACACACACACACACACACACACACACACAGGACTCTGATGGTCCAGGTAACAGCGTGGTTGTCAGCTGGTATTATTTACAAAGAGGGATTCACTCACGCTTCATATAAGACGGAGAACAACAAGAGGCCGTGTTGTAATGACACATGCTGCAGCACCAAAAGAGGAAAACAATTTAGATGATGAGTCAATATGATCTCCACCGGTGTTTAAAGTGATCAAATGATATGAGTATTATGTCATGTCATCACAGTCCATTTAATAAAGGAGGGAAGTAACAGCACTAACTGCTGTTTGGTTAAAGGTCCCCACAGACTGCAGAACCATCAGCTCCAAAAACCACCTGATTATAAACGACACACACACAATTTAAAAGTGTCATGATGTTAAAAGATGTCTCGTGTGTCCTGCTGTTGCTGGTGTTGTTGTTCGAGGCGCTGCAGACGGTGTTTGGACAGAGCGGTCGTTAGGGATCAGCAGCACAGAGGTTAAAGGTCGAACCGCTCAAGCGTAACTCCAGCTGAGATAAATGTACTCATAACAACTTTTGCTTTTACTCGCCACATGACACCAGAATCACAGCAGTAGCTGCTACTTTCTCACATGGTAGCTGTCATCCCTGGTTTTGTTTTTTGTGCAACTGTATTCAAATCAGTGACACTGTGGAAGTTAAACTCCCACCCTGCCGTCAGCACTCTCCTCCTCCTCCTCCTCCTCGTACTTCTTCCTCTTGTCTCATCTTTTATCATGGTTTGATAACTGAACAGAAGCGCTGCTAGAAATCATATTTGGCAAAAGCAAACATCCAAACTTGACCCCATGTTGTTTTAGTTGCACGGGCAGCCCACCCTAAATATATGTTTCGTCGATGAAAGAAACATGTTCCAATTTGGCTTTTCAGTTCTTTGAAATCATGAGAGTGAAATGCACGGATTAGCAAATGAAAGCAGAGGTGCACGGTTGTCTTTGCATTTTCATTTTCATTAGAAACCAGGTTCGGAATCACAAAGATATTCCCTCAGCCCTTCATCCGCTTATCTCCATTTCCCAAATGCCGCTAATACAACTTTTATAACATATTGGCACGCTCAAATGTCTTTTAAATGGCTACATGGTGTTATGAAGAGGCATCATTATGCTTTTTGGGGTTCTCCCTTTCCTGTAGTCATAGGTTTCTGTGCATGTAAACGGTCTGCAAAGGCTTTGTAGAGGCTAAACCAACGCTTTCCAGCCTCTGAGGATCCGCTTTGTGGGTGTAATTGAAGCACACAAGTTTGCTGCCGAATAAAGGTCAGAAACAGTTTCCAGTTTGAAACAGTCCATTTATTTCCATTTGACTTGCTTCTTTCCATATTCACCTCACGATATTACCGTTTACACAATACCTTTGCTTTGCTTGTAATCCCGTGTTTGTGTGTGTGCTCCGTGTGTGTGTGTGTGTGTGTGTGTGTGTGTGTGTGTGTGTGTGTGTGTGTGTGTGTGTGTGTGTGTGTGTGTGTGTGTGTGTGTGTGTGTGTGTGTGTGTGTGTGTGTGTGTGTGTGTGTGTGTGTGTGTGTGTGCGTGTGTGTGTGTGTGTGCGTATCTGTGTGTTCTCCGTGTGTGGTCAAAA
>NW_011341920.1:0-3284 GCF_000735185.1 Notothenia coriiceps
TTGCCGTTTAACACGCCTTTGTGACAAATACACATGCGTTAATCGCACGTTAAAATAATTAGTGGCGTTAAAAAGAATGTGCGTTAACGCGTTAACTTGACAGCCCTAGTTTGAACGCTTAATAGATTAGTTGTGTAATACATTTCATTGTGGAAATGGTACACCCTAAAGTCCATTGACGAGTTCGACAGAAAAATATCCGGCAACTATTTTGATAATCAATTCTTTGTTTTTAAATATTTTTTATTGACGAGACGATTACTGTTGGTCAAACAAAACAAAACAAATGTTTAAGACTGCAATGTCAAAACTAGCTTCCAGTGCTAATGGAGCAGTGTGTGACTACATTTGAATTGATTGATTCAACAGAGATCTTTCCACACTTGTACTCAGTAGGGCCGAACGATTAATTGATTTTAAATCGAAATCGCGAATTGAAATAATGCGATTATCAAATCGCAAAGCCTGAACTTTTTTATACTTTTTTGTTCTTCTTGTGTGTCAGTCATCCACACCAATCAGAAGTGCTGTGTTCCACATGTACCAGCCATTGTTAACCATTCAGAAATGGCCCATGATAGAAGGTGATAGACAGATTGATCCAATCACCTGCCAAGTATTTTTGAAATGGCCTGCCCTTTCCAAATGGCTTCCAATGGAGCTTTCCTAGATGGTTTGGTGAAACAAACCATCTGAGTCAGGTTAGTAATGCTCCATCACATGTGTTACATCTATTACAGGGTGAATCTTAAACTGAAGCTTGACTTTAAAGCAACCCAACGGAAGTTTCATGTAAGTTTAGATCTTTCACTCGTAGCTCGGGCTGCGGGGGTGCTAGGGACAGGAGCACGTTGATACGACCTTCCTAGCAGGAGATATATTTTACAATAAACTTCCGTTGGGTCGCTTAAAAACAAATATCGCAAATCGCAATCGCAATATTTGCCAGAAAAATCGCAATTAGATTCTTTCCCAAAATCGTGCAGCCCTAGTATTGAGCATGTAGGAACCTACTGTTTTGTATTCATTTATTTCAAGAATGGTAAAAAATACTTCTCAAGATGAATACAAAGTCATATATGCATGACAACATGTGAACTTTGGGTTTCTATCCAGTGCTTTAATTATTTTTTGATTGTCTTCTACTCAGTGGCGTAACAAGGTTGTGATTGGCCCCGGTGCAAATATTGTTTTGGGCTTGTTTAGGTTGCTTGGTTACTTTGAAGACTGCGTGAACCGGTCAATGCCATTGGGGCCCCAAAAACAAATATTTAAAAAAAATATATAAAACATTTTTTGCATGGGCCCTTTGCCGGCTCTGGGCCCCGGTGCGTTGCACTGGCTGCACCTTCGATAGTTACGCCACTGCTTCTACCGTATTGGTGCACAAAGAGTTTCAAACTGTCCAAGGCATTTTGCTGCAATAATACAACAGAACTAAATAAGTCATGTACTAACAAGCAATCATTCAGAACAATAATTCACCGGTCACCAAACCATGTCATGTTGCAGCAGCTTCACATACGTTCATGTGTATAATCTGAAGCACATGGGGAACATGTACTTTCTCTGTTTGAGTATCAGTTTCCACAGTGTACTATGTTCTTAGAGTAATGCATTCACACACATGCAAACCAAGACACGTTGTTCTGATCATACGTCCCACTGGTGATGAAACCCATCCCTTTCCCATCTGCTGCACGTGTTCAGTAAAAATATTCCTCCTGATCTGCAATAACAGCCTGCAGACATTCCTGCAGCGTGGGCCCAACCGAGAGGGGAAAAACTGTGTTATCAGAATCACAATGTTTGAGCAGCAGGGTGGGCCGCTGGTTACAGAGATCAGCATGTTACGGAAAGGTCACATCTTTGAACCCTACTACTGACAGCACGTCCATCAACAGCAGAGTTGAAGACCCTGAGACGGATTTAGGAAAAAAAACAGGACGGCCAGCTGGAGTTAGGGAATACTCAGTAAACTCAAGTTCTGGTGAAACGTAATACAGCCCAGTTTCCATCCAAACAGGGACTTTCCTACAACTCTGCATCAGACAATCAGCTTGCTACTCACTGCGAGTTGGACTCGGCTGAAGAGTTTTTAACGTTTTGTTCTTCGACATAAAATACGTAATTAAATACCCCACTGGTGAATGTCTGGAGCTTCTATATGTCATAAAACAACGGTTGCTAACAAGTGAATAAATGTTACTGTTAAACTTCATCTCACAGATACAAGTCTGCGAGATGGGAGAGACCGTGGTACCCCTCAACAAAAACACACCTGTTTGGTAACCTGGCTCCAAAATGGTTGAACAAGATCGCTATTGATATCAGGACAGCATAAAGTCTACACAACTTCAATACAGACTGAAAAAGCAGTAGCACTTATGGTATGGGTAATTGAAAGCAATTATGCCAACAGGATTCTTGCTTATTGAGTTTGTATCATTATGGTTAAAAGCACTTGTTAAGTCGCTCTGGATAAAAGCGTCAGCTAATGAAATATCATGTCATGCAGCGTGTCATAGATAGACAAAACAAAGAATTGATTTTCTTCCCTGCCCTTGGTTAAATTGTTCTTTTGTTTTTCACATCTTTGATTATGAGTGTTTTACAGTATTGTGATACATTGTACAAGTGTATGTCCACCACTCTAAGGTCCAAACTGCTCCACCAAGTAAAATCTGCTCAAAGATTGTACGTCAACCCTTTGAGAAACTCTTGGAATCAGCCTTCCATAATAATATAATAACATTTTCTCTGATCCCAGCCATGTCCTGAACAGTGAATTTGAATAACGATATTGCAATTTGCAAAGACTGAAATAATCTCTAGTCTCATATCAGGATACCAATATGGTATCGATATTTTGTGCAACCTTATTGTATAGTAATCAAACTTCTAACAGCATCAGCAAAGTGAATATTCATCACCTCTTGATTCAAGTCAGCCGACGTCCCTGAACCCAGACCATCACATAACCTGCGAGGCTTTTCTAGGGATGACATACAGTGGAAATATTCATCTTAATCTGTATCAACACAACCCCTGACATGAGTTTTTTGTCAAGAGCACATAAACACACACTCAAAGACACACCCCCACTTCTTAATATATCCCTGAGCGGTGCCCTCACACAAAGCTGGATGGGCTACAGTTACACACAGATGGATCAAGAGACTTGACTGTGTGTGTGTGTGTGTGTGTGTGTGTGTGTGTGTGTGTGTGTGTGTGTGTGTGTGTGTGTGTGTGTCGTACGTACTAACGTGTAGTAGTGTACGTCG
>NW_011341920.1:3487-5987 GCF_000735185.1 Notothenia coriiceps
AGGTGAGGAGGGAGGAGAAAACAAAGAGGCACCAGGTGAACACAATCAGGAAATCAGACACAGGAGGGCAAACACAGAGACAGGAATCAACAGACAAGACAGGGGGTGAACACTTTTCAAAATAAAACAGGAAATCAGAGACAGACAAAACACAACACACAGACCGTGACAATCTACCTAGGTTCGTAAAGTGGTATGCCGTGAATAACTCTGGGAAGAGTTCGATTTTAGTTGAAGATTTTACAATTTTATTGCCAGCAGTGTTCAACAACATTTACATTCAATTGTGCCAACAATATGAAAAGGAATGAAAATAAAAAATAGAGCTCTTTACCACACAAATAGAAATAGTCTCTTACCTTTGATCAAGAGAATTCAAATCAGTTCAGTTTGTGTGTGTGTGTGTGTGTGTGTGTGTGTGTGTGTGTGTGTGTGTGTGTGTGTGTGTGTGTGTGTGTGTGTGTGTGTGTGTGTGTGTGTGTGTGTACTGCTATGGCTCTTCTACCCGGGTAGAGCTAATAGTGTACTGGTTCTTATCTGGATCAGATCAGTGTGAATTCAGCAGGATTCTTCAAATCAAACGTCCTCTGTAGGCAGGTCCAACGGTAGGCCACACCGCTTCCAACAGCCACTCACAGATTCACTGGGCTTGGCTCGCCATCAACCCCAAGTCAGATTGGATCTGGCTGGCTGACATCAATAAAAACCCAACCGGAGTTTTTCTACACGGCTGTCGTCTTCTAGTTTGGGTTCACACAGTGGTTCTTGCAGGTCAGAGTTTGTTAACTAATATAGTTGAGAGTACAAATAACACTTTTTAAATACTATTATGCACACTACACTAGGAGCTGCTTGACTTATGCCTCTGCGTCTTCAGGGTGTTCACAGGGGAAAAAAAGAGAGAGAGCCGGAGTGATTCGCGCCACTCATTACCCTGGATGTACACTCTAGAGTGCTCCGTGCAGAAACAACATGTATTCATACATCTAAACGACATAAAATTGGTCTAGTAGCCCTATATTTTATATGGGTTACACAAGCAAGCTTTCCATCCAAACGTATCGCAAATGTGAACCTCATTTGAAAAAACTTTGGCACGTGAAAATACGTATGAATGCTTTTTTTTCCTCTACTAATGTTATGAAATGATTAGGCGTTGTTTCATGGAGATAAGCAGTCACTGGGGCCAATCCTTCAGTCCAAAAACCCTATACCATTGCAGGAGAAGAAAACAGCGCAGCAAGTTGAAATATTCAGAAGAGCAGCAAATGGTGAAAAAGCAATGTAAACACCTGGGTGGAAATATTTCAGTTTGTATCATGTATTAATGTGAGGAAGGTAACATCAGGTCTGTATGGAGCGATGAGGAGAATTTTAAAATCAGCTTAATTTAGTCTCTTCCGCCAAATAGAAGTGTATGCATTTCCATTGGACGCTGTTGCCCTTTACTTTTCACAATACACCCTGTTCTTTTTTTTTACCTTAGTCAAGCTTAAAACACTAGTTTACACATAACAATATCAACCTCGTTCTGGATAATATTGAAGTTAATGATTGTATTAACGATTTTCTTTTCAGTCTCTACCGGAATAGTATGGAAATAACTGCTACTTTCCTGAATATAAGTATGACACAAACACTGTCTGTTTAAGTATTATTTATTTATTTATGTATTCATTTAATATAACAGGGACGGTGCACATTAATGAACATTTCTATAAATG
The DNA here is from genome assembly GCF_000735185.1 of Notothenia coriiceps. Classification (NCBI taxonomy): domain Eukaryota; kingdom Metazoa; phylum Chordata; class Actinopteri; order Perciformes; family Nototheniidae; genus Notothenia; species Notothenia coriiceps. The sequence continues at coordinate 5,212 of NW_011341920.1, forward strand.
TGCCAGAGTTAGCCAAGAGGCTATTTGAAATACACTTTGCTGCAATGAGTAAGACACTATTGTTGAAATGAGATAATAACAAATCTAAATCTGCTGCAAAAATAAATCTTGTTCTCAGTCATACACTGACAACTGTCAGCACTGTCATGTTTACATCATCCTGTGGGAAGAACAGCATCTGGTGCGTGTGTGTGGGTTTGTGAGTGTGCAAGAGTAAGTGAAAGCTTGTGGATATGATTATACAGAGCTAGGAGTCACACCCTAACTTGGTCCATGCATCTTTGAAACGCACACAAACACACACAGATGAAATAACAGTTAAGGCCAAACATAAATGGCCAAAACACGCCTTACCTTCCCTTCACAAAGCGCCCAGTTTAAATACACTAACATCAACACACACCATGCTCTGGTTGTGTGACACTAACACAGACATAGTAACACACCGCCACAGCAGCACTGCCCTGACACACAGACAAGCTGTTTGACTGCCAACATGTATGACCGGTGTGTGTGTGTGTGTGTGTGTGTGTGTGTGTGTGTGTGTGTGTGTGTGTGTGTGTGTGTGTGTGTGTGTGTGTGTGTGTGTGTGTGTGCGTTTGTGTGTGCGTTTGTTTGAGAGTAGTTTGGATGGTGAAGAAAATAAGAACTTTAAAATAGATATAAAAGGGATAAAAGGGAATTGAAGATAGAGCATGCACACAACAACACATTTTAAAGTCACCTCTACATTCACTCCAAGTTCAAGTGTTTCAATTGTTCTATGATGTATGACC
>NW_011341921.1:0-2353 GCF_000735185.1 Notothenia coriiceps
GTGTGTGTGTCTGTGTGTGTGTGTGTGTGTGTGTGGTATCTGATCCGGATGTTTACTAATTCCATTTCTTTATGGCGGTCATTAGTCTTAAAAAGTTGACTAAATCTTAAAAAATTCAATGAAAGTGGTGATCAGCAATTGTATATGTTCAAATGTCTACTGTGAAGGATATCACAAAGCCTTGATGCAATCGAATGTAAAACAAAAAAGTTATGATTGATGAAAGTAGTAAATCGGTCAGATTTGACCCGAAGACAACAGGAGGGTTAAACATGAAGAAACACAACTTGCAAGAAAACAGAAATAATCACAGGTCGCATCAGAAATTGAATGTCAGTTATTTCACTTTATTGAGTTTCTGTTAAACAATAATCGTCTATAATTGGCCGTAAAACACAAAACATAGAAAACTGTAACGATGGGAGGCTAGCAGGAGGACGTTGCGACAGTCAGCCTCAGCTCCACTTTGGTCCCACTTTGGTTTTTTTCTTGACTTGAGCTCTATGCTGACACTTTGGTCCCATGGAAACAGCGGGGTACTATTGCACAAGCAAGCGCGCACACACAGACACACACACACACACACACACACACACACACACACACACACACACACACACACACACACACACACACACACACACACACACACACACACACGTGTAGTGAGAGGATTGGGAGGGGGTCGGGATGAGATAAAGTAATGTTTTGTGGAGCAGCTTCTCTCCGTCGCCTTAAGAGTACATGGTCAGCTGAAGCCACTGAGGGACAGAAACGGAAGCAGAGTTAGTGCGCTGCTCCTCAGATCATTTCCTGACTTCCAGTTGTAGATAAAGTACTACTGTGTGAAAATACTACACTAGTATTGTAAGTGGTAAGTGTGTGGTAAGTATTCCAAAACAAATCAGTAACTAATCAAATGTAAATGTCGGTGTTTTTCATTTAATCCCCCTTATTATGATATGAATATTAACTTTAATTTATTTTCAACACAGGTTAACATATATTTGGGCTTTCAAAAAAATACAAATTTATTTATTTATTGTTTTTGTTCTTTTTTAGTTCTTTTTATATTGTAAAAAAAAATATTTTATATCTAAGATGTAGTGGAATAGATGTATAAAGTGACCATACATATAAATACTGAAGTATAGAACAATCACTTTAAATGTGTGTTTTGTCGTCTTCATTGACATGTGCTTACTGCCTGGCCTCTGTAAACAGAAGATCTGACTGGATAACATATTGATTCACTGATAGATGTGTGGTCACAGCAAAGGGCTAATAAACAACATGCCCTCCCATGCCCACTAAAATTCATCCACTAAGTTTTCTGTTAAGGAAATCCTTTGATATACATGTTTGATTACCGTTAATATTGTCCTTAAATAAGCTAGAACTGAACAACAATCCAAACTCAGGTGGCTGTTTTTGTTAAAGTTAAAAGTTGTGGTAACTGTGGAAAAGGTCATAATAAAGGAAAACAATTATTTTAAAATACAGAAGATAACCTTGTTTTTGTTGTTGTGTTTACTGCATTATTATGGAAATAGATACATTTGTAAATTCTGTGAATTAATTTAAAGAATCACAGGTAAACTGTTTTACCTCCTTAATATCCAGGTCGATGCAGCCACTGTTGTCCTTATCCAGAGTCTTAAAGGCTCCTGGGGAGAACACACACACACACACACACACACACACACACACACACACACACACACACACACACACACACACACACACACCATTTATCATATGAAAACATGTAAACACATGAACATTGATTATTGCACTGTCCAAAATATCGACAGCGTCAATTGAAAACAACTTTAAAGGAACGTTACAATAAAGGTTGTGTAAATTGTGATTTGCAGAAAATAAAGATTTTTATTTTAAAACATTTTTCACGGTTCAAAAGTTATTTGTATGGCTAAATTAATGATTAAAATGATGCGTTCTTGTATAAAACCATAATTTAAAGTCTAAAATATGAGATATTATGAACATATATATTAGGCTTCAGAGGAGAGAGGAAGAGAGAGGAGGAGGAGTAGACTCACTGCACATGGCGTCCAGCCGTACCAGGCAGCCAATGAAATTGTCAAAGTCCATGCTGCCATGCTCATCGCTATAGCGACGTACAATCAACTTAAAGAGCTGTTCATTCAGAGGGAAACCTGGAAACGCACAATCACAGTTTGAAATGACACACACACACACACACACACACACACACACACACACACACACACACACACACACACACACACACACACACACACACACACACACACACACACACACTACTACGTTACGTTCTTACGTACTCACGACGTACGACGTACGACGA
>NW_011341922.1:0-2781 GCF_000735185.1 Notothenia coriiceps
TCTTAAAATGAATGATTTAAGCTCCTGATAGTTGCATTGTGTCCTTAATAATAAAGCACTGTTAAAGCTACAGTAACTTACATAAATCCACTCCATAAGTATTTGCTCACAATCCTTATTATGACTTTGGAAATGGCTTCATTTGAAGGCTTACTGTTTACAGTAATATGCAACAGGAGGGCCATCTATTCCGCCATTATGATGATCTGCTATAAAAAAGCAATTTCATCTACATGTGGACTCAATTATCCCCCTCCGCTGTACAAACCACAGTAACGATGCAGGAGTCCATAACCTGACAATTCTCGTCATAATTAAACCGTGTTATGACCCGGGGGAGCGGTGAGTGTGCACATTCTTGCTGATTATCACACCAGCAGCAGTCCTCAAAACCCCCCTGCTAACAGACCTTACCTCCCCTATACATTTGACTACTTAAAGGGTTAAATATGTGTGGAGAAGTCTCTTTTTTATCCCCCTGGATGCATCTAAATCATCAAGATCAGTGCATCACTTGACCCTCGCTCGTTAACATTTATGGTCAAATGAGATGGGTGTTTGGAGGCTGAAGTGGTGTCATTGTGAATCATGGGAGCTGCCATGCTGGTGCCATAAGGTCCTGTGGCTGCCTTTTTGTTTTGTTTTCCCATCAACTCATTTTGCAACAGGGCCTGTACATCAATACGACCCATAAAATACCACCATTGGTTTTACTCAGAAAACGTTAAAAGAATCCAACAGCAAAGCCTAATGGAGAGATACCGTCTCGATTTGATCGGAGTTTTACGACGTAGTGAAGCTGTAACTTTTTTTCTCACACATGGGTTTTTGGAGAATTTAGGTGACGACAAACCACCAACCTGGGTCTCGTTGCCCAATCAAATTGCCTCAGAAGTGGGCTTTATGCTCTTTCCTTGGGTGTATGTGCCTTGTATAGTCACCCTGTCTGACAGCAGGGCCACAGCATGCATGTATTTGTTTAGCAGGTTTTCTTCTTGGTAACTCAGGTCAGAGGGTGTCGTGCTGCTTGACAAGGAGGAATTTAAACACATTTTGACTGTTGCATGTGGCACTGAATATTTTTTGATTTACTTTTCTCTTTGTCCTGACGGTTAAACACCCCCTCCCCCCTGGAGAGACTGCATTGGTCCAAATCCTGGGCTTCGATTCCCAAAAGCATTTTAGGTTTAAATGATCATAAAAAAACATTTTACGAACCGTCTTCAGCTTACAGATGTCTCCCAAAAGCATTGTGAAGTAAGTGGCTCTTAGGAATAGTTCTATATTAACAAGTGCCTCAATGAAGCTACAAAACGTGTGTATTTAAATGTGTCTTTGATCATGGCTGGTGAAAGGGAGAATGTCTTGTAATCATTTAAATGGAAAATATACAGATTAAAAAGTTAAGAAAAATAGAGAAGCGATAGCAGACCTCCACCAAGGCCATGCTCTAGATCAGGGGTGTCAAACTCAAATACACAGTGGGCCAAAATAAAAAAATGGGTACTAGTGGAGGGCCGGACTGCTTCAATGTTTATTGCAAAACTTATTGAAACAAACTTATTGCACATATTAAACCTGGAACTAACAAAGCTTAAATGATTGCCTATAAAAACAACATTAAACATTAAATAATCAGTTGCATTCATTTCTTATGGCTCTATCTGCAGCTTCAATTCTTATGATTACATTTTCTCCACAGGCCAACAACAGCTTCAAAAAAACAATTTCCCTCAAAGAAAAAACCAAGCATGCCCTGTTGTCGTGAGAGAGAAAGTGCAGAAGGAAACATCCATTAAACTCAGTGTGCTGCTCTGTGATGCTAGTTCAGATACTTGGCATCTCATCTCGGGTGCAAGTTCATCAATGTTTGGGCTCAGGCTCTGAGCTGAGGAGACCCTCAGGATGGAGTGAAGGTGTGCGTGCAATATACCGGCGGGCCAGATCTAATAGTAATTAGAAATTATCCTGCGGGCCGAAATTCAATCCACCACGGGCCGGATTTGTCCCCCGGGCCTTCAGTTTGACACATGTGAGCTCATAGTGTTGAAAAAATGTGGGGAAAAAATTGTATATCTGCCCCGTGATTTGGATCTGCAACAATTTGAAATGTGGTCTTCGATGGCCTTTTGCTCCACCCTTTTCACCAAGTTGCATTAATACGATCTGGCCAGAGGTTTTTTTTCCATAATTATGCTGACAAACAAAGCAAACCAAGCCGAAAACATCCCGGGCGGAGGCAATAAACACATTTATGAGAAAAATGTTGATCCGCGCCGAATTAGCCATGTGTTGTTGTGATTCATCTGCCAAACCTCCTCTTCTCTTGCCATCGTCCAAGCTTCAATAATTAAAATAATTACTGCTGCACTTTATTCGGAGACGGGTGGAGGCTGTTAGATTTTTGTGACATTTGTATTTTTTTGCTGTTTTCAACTTAACTTCAACACAGTTAAAGTGTCATTACTTATAATCTAATTTGGCTGAAATTCTACATTTGTGATATTCTGTTTTCAGTTCATTCATCAGTTCTTTAAATCTTAAAGTGCTATATCTTCATAGGGGTCTTCAACGCTTCAGAGAAGATGTCAGATTAACATCCAGCAGGACAGTCATGGCTTGATGTTTAATTTGTATTTAAGGGTATTTTTTCACAGTAACTAGCTCGAACACAGTTGGGGAGTTGAGTCCGGTTATTACCCGTCCCCTTGTGTGTTATGAATGTTTTTCTGCATGTAAACGGTCTGCAGAGTCACAAACCCTCAAAGTACACTCTGTAGG
>NW_011341923.1:0-17658 GCF_000735185.1 Notothenia coriiceps
TCAAGCTAAGGACCCAAAATCCGCGGTTTCTTTAACAGGGCTGCAAAAGAGGGGTATGATGAGCAGTATGAGGCATGGCTACAATGGGTGAACTGTTTGGTATTTTAAGCACAAAACTTTACAGACATGTTTTGTATAGGTATGGCCCTACAATATATTTTTCCAATATAGTCCACTTTAATTTTCATCAGATTCAGAAATTCTTTTTTTTTCTTTTTTCTAATTAAAAATAAATAAATAAAATATTTAATAATGGGACACAGGGTTCGGTCCGGATTGATTTGCAGTTCGGTCCGGATCCGCACCTTGGTCCGGAGTTTGAGAAGCCCTGCCATATAGCATGTTCAAAAGCCCTGAGAGGTTGAACAAAACATCTAGTAGACTAGTAATCTCTTTTCTAATGGGGGCACTCTGGTGGCCAAAATGATTTCCCAGCTGTTTTTATAGGCAGAAATAAGGAACATATTAAAGTTATACCGACAAACCACTTTATTTCACAAATAAGGAACCTCGAAAGGTTTTCACCTTTTCTGAACTCTAAACAGACGAGAGAAAACAATTCAGATCAGAGCTGGAAAATGATGGCCAGAATTCATTTTTCTCATTTGCCTTACTAAAAACATCTAATTGACTCATCAATAGCCTTAAAGATGCAAATGCAAAACAAGCACAATATGTCATTCGGAGAGCATTTTAGCATAAACAATCACACACATAAGTTCCCTGAGTGATGAAGTCAACAACGTTGAGTGATGACTTTCTTTCGTCTATGACACATCTTTGATTTGACTTTCATTGATGTTCGGGTTTTGCTTATTTAAAATTTGTAGCAAAATTCTGACTAGGGAAAGCTTAAAGGTGGGGTAGGTCATTTTGGAGAAACCAGCTCGAGTGCGCTAGAATTTGAAAATACACAGCCGGAACAAATGTGCCACTTCCTTACAGAGCCCCTCCTCCAACACACACGAATGCGCACATGACCAATGAGGGCACGAGATAAGTTTGTGCACAGATGGAAGGCTGACAGGCAGGTAGGCCATCCAGTTATTTTAGCCGGGCTGGCTAAAATCATTGGTCGTGCTTTTTACAGTACTACGGCTTCCACAGATGACATTTTCTTATGCATTTATTGTCAAAGCACTTAAGATATTCATTGCTATCGGGATGTTAAGAGCATTCCATGGAATATAACAAAAAGTGTACCTCGAGCCGGTTTCTCAAACTTACATACCCCACCTTTAAGGTTGAAATTGATAAAAAATAGTGTGTATTTAATGTTTACTATTTCTCTTTTCTGGCACTCAAGTTTTCCTTCTTTTTTCCCAGACAATTTCATGAGGATTATGGAGAGAGATGTTGAATACAGGAGCTTACGGAGAATTGCAAAAGCAAATAAGGCACATGGTAAAGATGCTGTTGGAAATGAAATTTTTGTTGAATCTGCTGCTCTGTTTGACTCGAAATACATCAGTTGAAATATTTTACCGTTAATGTCAATGCAGCACTCAAAGACAAGGGGAACGAAGCTTACGCGCAAGAAGACTATGAAACTGCTGTGAAGTATTACAGTGATGGCTTGGCTGAACTACGGGACATTCAGCCATTGTACACCAACAGAGCACAAGTGAATATCAATTTCCATTTAATCTTTCGTATGTTTTGCTACAAAAACAACACAAATTGTAGTTTTTTTGTATTTCAATTAGTTAAAAGACTTCGGAAAGAATCTGCCTTTGTGCGCCTAGCATTATACCATATTGATAAATCCTTTTGGTTCACTAAAGGTATTTCCTTTTGGACATTATAATGGCCATGTGCAATTAAGTTAATCGTACAAACAATACGCTTAGCTCCAAAGACCCAGCATTTAAAAGTCTACTCTGATAATTACACTGCTGGACTGCCTTGTCCAATTTCAAATACTGTATCTACTTAGGCGTACATCAAGCTGGGGAAGTACAAGGAGGCCATCAGTGACTGTGAATGGGCCCTGAAGGTAAGGCCTAGCTAGGAACTGGGGTCAGTCAATCGCTGCCTCATTCGTCAAAGTGTCCTCTGACGTGCATTCTTTGTCATGCTTGGAGCTCAAAGTAGATATTTGTGAGAAAAAAAAACGGAATAGTCGAGTGGCATGGAGTTTTGTTCTCTTGAGTTCACTCGAGCCAAACGCAATTTGACAATGAATAATTATTACTCTAGTTTTGGATGTACGTACTGTATGCTCTAAAAAGCAACTTGATTTGATCATCCTTGAAAAGTTATTACACCCAATTTATTTATTAATTATGATATTCGCAATCGATCTTGAGCCTTAAATGCAACAACGTCTCAAAAGAATTGGTAACATCTATTTTTTTAGACAATTTACCAAATGCCTTTAACATTTAAATCACGTAGATCTAGGCATTCGTAAAAACAATTCTTATATTCAATTCCCTCTGGCATTTAACAGTCTTAAATGTAATACATCTATCTTGACTCAAGGAACTCTATCATTGCAACACATTTCTACTGTAGAGAGAAGTTCTGAAGGTCATATTGAACATTAACCTCTTCTTGTGTTAGTGGTATCAGCGGAGACGCATTAAATCACCATTATCTACCTGTAGATGTTTTGCTGATGAAGTGCTTCAACTAATCTCTTCCCATCATCATTCTATCTCTGTCAGTGTAATGAGGGGTGCATTAAGGCTTACCTCCACATGGGCAAAGCATATCTGGCATTAAAGAAATATAATGAGGTGAGTATGATTATCTGTCACTGCATCTAATCACCACTGCTTCTTACACATTGCTCTTGTATACAGATCAAATCTCATCTAACTATAGCAGGAACATGGGTACATAATGAAAGCGATTTGCCTGGTATAAAGCAGGTTAATAGTGAATTTTGAATTAAATATGTTGCACACATGCAGCCTAGCCTCAAAGCAATCCTCTGTAAAATCTTTTTTTTGTAAGCATTTCAATCCGTTTAGAGGCAAGCCTTGACTTTAATATTGATATCTGGTAAAAAAATAAATAAAATTGCATCATCGTTTTCTACGTATTGCACTGAAACTGTAATCTGTTGGAGTCACCATGATATTGATTTCCATAGCTTTAGAAGTGAAGCACACAGCAGTGATGAACTAAATTCTTCTCTTTTCAGTCCAGAAAATGCTTTGAAAAGATGAGGGAAATTGAACCTGCGAGGGAGAAAATGGTGAAAGGTAAAGGGGGGTTCCAGGGGTCAGTTAAGGACATCTTTAACATATTCAAGTCCTTTGTGATATCTGCGTTCTTTGGCTATGTAACATGACTGCCCATTAAACATTTTTTGTATCACATGATTACGTTTTATTATTATTCCATAGTTTTATTTATACAATACTTAGTTGAGAATGGCCTTGTTGGTGAGTTGGATGTTATTGTTGTGGTCTCACTGACTGCAGATCTATTATTTGGAAGTTTTTGACACATCCTTAAGATTAAGGCCCTACTACGGCCAAGCCAACAAAGACATATTGAGCTCTCCTTAGTTTTACCTTTTATGGTCCAGCACTCTTTTCTACAAAATGTTGCTGAGAATAAACGCTGCTACTTTATGGCTATCACACAAATCTGCACTGTATCTCAGTCTCTTTTCTATTGCCATATGTAGCAAGCATTACATTTTCAATACTACAGACCCACTTAAGTCCTCATGTATAGTTTATGGCAATAGGCAGGTGGGGTGGTTGCTTCCGAATAGCTTTTGCGATACAACGAGGCTTCCCCTTCTCTCTTTTGTGTGACAGTCAAAGTTCAGTGTCTGCTATTGAATACATTTTCTCCATGCAGAATACCTGGACCAGGTTGATTTGGAAGAGGAGAGACAAAGTCAGGAGATAAATGCAATGCAAGATTTTGTCATGGGGGAGACGAATGCCATAAGAGTGCCCGTGCTGCTGGAGAAGTTGTCTCGGCCCGGCCAGCTTCCCATGTTCTACTGTGGAGGATTGGAGACTCTGTCACCAGCAGTTACTGACTGTGAGTGTTATTTGGAGAGTTTTGCGCATTATATTTAGCCTTCTCTTTTAATCTTTGTTCTCTTTAATCTTCCTTCACTGGGTCACCTACTGTATTTCTCGATTATATGGCCCAAATGGTAAGAACAAAGATGGGCCATAAAAATAGTTTGTACTCAAGCTCTCACAGCAAACGTTCTAGGGCATGTCATCAGGTCAAACAGGGCTGCAGCAACTGATTATTATTATTACTACTGTAATGGAAGAGAGGGTGAGACTTAACGCTGTCAATCACTGATTCTCTTCACACTCCATTTGCTTGTTACACTGAGCAAATTTCCAATAAAGACTATAAAGCCACACCGAAAGAGCAAAACCCCAGAGGTGGCTAGTGTGGTGAGCCACGACAACACTATGTAACACTATAACATGACACTTACACAGCTGCATACATATTCCTGTGCAAAACAACTTTATTTGTATATGTATTCCATTATCAGAGCAGGAAGATCTTAACTAGCAGAATTAGACCTCCCTCTATGATAATATAGTTTAGTTGCTGAACTGCTGAGTGGGCCATTCTGAGCTAGCAAGGTAAGCAGTTCCACCAGTTAAGTGGTGTTGTAAAACATAATGAACATTAAAAAAGGAAATGCCCAGCATTAAGATATCGACATAGTGTAAGGACAGGATTGTGTAGGCGATTTTTCGTTGTATTCTGTATTCACAGTAGGTACAGAGGGGGGTTGTTACAAGGTGACAGCAAACACTATTAAGCCTTCTGTGGCTGTCGTGGGTGCAATTTAATGGAACACATGTTGTCCATTCCTTAACCTCAGTGGCATTACCTGCACATAACCCTGTCAGAATTATAGTTGGTAGAGAGTGATGGTTCCTGTTTCGTTGGCTTTGTGGATTTTTGACAGTCTAGACTAAGGACCTCTAGGTGGACGGGGGTCCTGTCAAATTCCGTGGAATTATCAATGCTTATATATAATTGACAGGATGTCAAAAGAGTTGTCAAAATAAGTACCAGAATTTCTTGCACAATTCTCAGAAACAGCTTCTAAAACTTTGTTGAAAAAGATTATTTGTCCACACTGCAACTGTTTATCACTAAAAGGAGAGAAAACAAATTCCATGCTGCAACATAATGTGTGGAAATGGTTGCAGATGGCAAATCATATCAAGCATTGGCTTAGAACTAGCACAGTGCTGCATCAGAAAATGCCCTCAGAGCTTTTTCTCAGCATGGAAAACCAAATTGATATATTGTGCTTGTGGTAAATGTGTTGTGCACAATATATTCCAGGATATCTGTTTAAAGTACTCTACTATAAAGGGGGCCATTGGCAGCAGGTGCTCTCCACCAGGTTGTTCACTCCTCCTCTGTTTGCTGCTGACATTTCTTTAAAAATGTTTGACCTAAGACTTAGCAACTAAAATTGCAGCATTTGTAAAACAACCCAGGAGTAGAGTTCCTCAAGGTCAAAAGCCCTCACTTTTATTGTCATTACACAGTACAGGTACTATGTAACAAAATGGTTTCTCTGCATTTGACCCATCCTAGTGTTAGGAGCAGTGGGCTGCCATTATGAACGGCGCCCGGGGAGCAGTGTAGGGAACAGTTCCTTGCTCAGGGACACCTCTGTAGCACTTGGTCTCGCCGGGACTTGAACTGGTGACCTTCCAGTTGCCAAGCCAAGTCCCTATGGACTTCTCCACCACCGCCCTCTCTGGAGTTTTCATTTAGATTATATTTCAGTTACGAAATAAATTGTAAAAAAGTTACTCTGCAATGCTCCACCCCATTACTGCTCTTGAACAGGTTGTGTACAACTTCAGGTAATTTGACCACATAGCCAAGACTGATGGAATTGACCAAGTGAAGCTTGAAGCTTGACACTCAGTAAACCATAAAACTGTATAAAACCCACATCATTGTGTATTGATAACCCTCTATTTTTGCTTTAACCTTAAAATGCCTTATTCCTTTTCACTGGCTGTCCACTGCAGAATAGCAAACATTTCTTATCCGATCGCTCTTTCTTCTTGATTTAGGTGAATAAAAGTGTACCGGCAAAGATATAATGCCTGTCTCACAGTACCATTCAACAGGAAAGGGCAACCTTACATAACTCAGAACTGAAAGGAACTAAGCAGGGCTGACATTACTGGCTTTCACCCCTAAACTGCTCCCTAACTGTCCTGCTGTACTTTAGTAGACTACAAATCATTGTAAGTGGAAGATAGACCATTCCTCATTATACCTTACTCTCTCAACATCTTTTATTTATTCTTTTCTCTCCAACCCATGTCTCTAAATCACTGAACAGGTGTGTGTTTCTCTGAAAACCCAAGTGGCTACTGTACCTGGTGCTGATATGTCGTTTTTTGTTTTCTCACACTATCTACTGTTCTCGTTATCAGGTACAGGCCAGACCCTTTTCAGACTGAACAATGGCTTCAGTATCATCGGCAGCAATGACACAGTGAGGAGGTAAGGAGACCAGAGGGAGAGAGGTAGCTGTCAGTTTTCAGTGGCGCTATGACAGATGGACCCAGAGACCGGCGCATACAGACACAATGATGGCCTAAACTTGAGAGATCATTTTCCATCCTCTCCCGCCCTCTCTTTGGTTTTTGTGCTTTCAGCCAAATAGGAAAAGGCGATCACATTGAAGATTGAGACTAGCGCTAATATGAGCCCTTTGTTTTGTCCCTGAAAAAAGGGGTGTTTTGCACATGATATCAATTATAAGTCCCTCAGTTCAGATCAGTAAGGTTATTGTTAACTAGTCACACATTTTTCAGTTTTTTTCATTGTTATCACTGACATTATATTATAGTTACTGTGTTTCGAGAGATAGAGAGTGCATTGATATTACAATAAAATAGCCATAAAGAATACTGCTGGGAGCCAGATGCAACTAACTGAAACCTTTGTGAACCATGTCACACACAATGAACTCAGCCGGTGCATTGTTGTTGTCTGGTTTAGAATTTAAGAGCTAAAGGAAATTCAAGGGTTTGTGTGGTGTTAAACCCACAGAAATCCAAAAAGAAATTAAGAAAAAATTACATTAAACGTGACCAATCATGCAAAATGCACTTTTGTACGTCTTTTATACATGAACATGTGTCCCCGGTGTTCCAGGGAACTCACCAAGTGTCAGAAAACACAACCCTCTCTATTTTCCTCCATACCCAAATCTCTTAAAAAGGGGCTGCAACGGATCTGATACAGACTGATCCAGATTTGAACACTTCTATGACGTCACAGAAGTGGCGCTACGGCTATTGGGCCAACTCCACCAATCAGGAGGAGACAGCGACGGACATTGCCATTCGAAAGCGCTGGAGACGCTGTAGTACACATGCCAGGCCTGTAGATTGTGCTGTTCTCACAGAATCAGCCCATGCAAAGACAGTGTTAAATTGAGCGAAATGAGGAATGGCTAAAGTGCATGATCTGTTTGGTATTTTGAAAAATAAAAAGTATAAATATGCCTTATATAGGTATGGTCCTACACTATATTATTCAAATATAGTATGATAGGTCCAGTAACGGGTTGGTGAAAAAATTGGGGCAATTGCTCACAGAACATCTTCTTCTAAAAAACATGTAACAAATATAAGGATTATAGATCATCCTGTAAGATTGAGCCAATACATTCCATCTTCCTCAGGGCAGACACAAAAGTGACGTCAAGTTCAAACCCCTTAGTGGGATAACTGATGACTTGTCAAGTAGCATCTGAGCGATGGCCAAGTTGCTAACTCACATAAGGTTCCTACAAGAGATGTAGATAAATTGAAGGGCAAAGTGCCTTATGATGACTAAGCCATTATTAGCCCAAGTTCATACTGCATGCTCACAAAAAAGTGTTTGTCCATTCTTATTGCACTATTTCCTTTATATAGCTATACTGAATTTTTTTTTATTCCTTGTTATTTATTATTAGTGTTTGATAGTCGCTTTACATTTTGTGCCTCAAAAATAAGGGCTTTGCTGTTTACCCATGAATGCATCGTATTTATCTGAGATGAGATGGCATCTAGTGAATTGTGTACTTGCTACATGTGTTTGCTGTTTTAAACTTGGTCATGTGTTACATTCTGCTTTTCATTTTTTTATTTCATCCTTTATTTTGCGTGGAGGCATACTTGTATATAAATTACTTTGAAATTATTTCAGAGTAATATTTAAATTTGATTTGTATTATGTCAATTAGAAGAGAACAATGAAACACTGATCACTGAGCTTCATCTTCTCTGCAGTTGCCTTTTGCAGGAAACAAAGGATCCAGGATGCCAGGAGTTGTGTGTGTCTGCTCTTAAGTTATGGAGGGTTATCTGTTGTGGAAACGGTATGTATTACATTGAGTTACCTTTCAAGTTCTGTCTTGTTCATGTAGCCAGATGCTCTCACTAAGTTAACAGGGAATAGAGGTACAAAATGAATTATTATTCTGCATTGTGTCATTACTGCACAGCTTGTCACTGTTATACTAAGCCTTTCTTTTGTCAAGCCTTTATTTTCACTTTGAATGACAAAAGCTGTGTGGGCTTCAACAAATCCACCCGCTGTGCCAACTGTGATACTCAGTGTGTGTGTGTGTGTGTGTGTGTGTGTGTGTGTGTGTGTGTGTGTGTGTGTGTGTGTGTGTGTGTGTGTGTGTGTGTGTGTGTGTGTGTGTGTGCGTGTGCGTGTGCATGTGTGTTTGTTAATACCCCTATTAACAACAAAGTGTTTTTTCAGCCTAATATTCGTATAATTGTGTTTACAGATTAGGTGGTTGTTCCTTGGGAACAAACGGGGTACTGTGTCCACTGAGCTCATATTTTGTACATAACATGTTTTCCTTTTTTTTCAGATGAAAACCAGAAAATGTTGATAACGTGCCCAGTCATCGGACGGTCCATTGTTGACTTGGTAACAGCCGAGCATGTTGCAGTGCGGGAAGAATGCCTGGCATTACTAAGTTTATACTCACAGACGCCACATGGCAGACGTTTGGTTATTGACAACCTGAATGGGCACAAGTAAGATGTTTATTTACTTTTACTTTATGCACATTTACATCACAATGTTTCCATGTTCAGATGTAGTAGGTTTTCTGCATGTTTCCTATAAACTAAACTATTCAATGTTTTTCTCATTTAGGTAGTCCCATCTCAAAGTATTGAAATGATCTTACATTTTACTTTGTTTCCCTTAATGAAATTAGTGGAAAGACATTAGTTCAGCCCTGGGCCATATGTTTGGCATTGTTAGTACAATTGCCATGTCTATTTAATGAGATTTCAAGAATTGTTAGAAATCATCGCTCTGGGACATAGTTTCCATAGATTAAAAAGGGGCCTAAGTGATTTCTTATCCTATGTGTGATATTATCGGAGCTGCAGCTTTTGGTTTTCAGAAAATTAGGAATTAATTATATTGTTGTCCCTGATTAGCATTATTATCGTACTTATATGATTTTTCCTTTCCATCACTCTTTCCTTCTTCTATTCTTATTTCCTCTCTTTTTCTGTCTCTACCCCTCTGAATCTCAAGGTTTGTGAGGAACCTCATGGCGTGCATCTTAAAGCCAAAGAAGCAGCAGCAGCAGAACACAGCTGTCAAGATTCTGGAGAACTTCGCAGCAGAAAACAAGTATAACTGATACACAGCCTCACAAACTTGATGTAGTCTCCCCACAAATCCCTAGAAAACTATTCACTTTATTACTGAACAAGGAAATTCACAGTTTCAGATACTCAGGATATGACCCACCGCTCTATTACCCTCAAATATATCATATCCATATATATTAAAAGCACTCTAAAGTCCATCTATTCATCATGCAGAAGGGCTCCTCTGACAAATGGTGTGGCATCTTTAATATTTCAACATGTGCTATCCAAGGGTTAAGGTCACTTCAAGGCAAAAGGCCGTTCTCAACCTGTTTTCCTCTCTGGCGCCTCATGAAAACAAGACATGACAGGGAAACCCAGGCTCCAACACAGCAGGAAATAAGTCGAGGTGTCAAGCAGTGAAGGGGGAAGATCAATTTCCCTGTCTGTAGCTCAAAGAGAGTTACCCAACACAAATGTATTATGTGCTACTGAGGTTTTTCACTTCACTTTTTGAGGATAATAATATACAACCGATCCAAATTCCATATTGGATCCAAATAAAATAAAATGTATATTGTGAAACATTTACATATTACTTATACATTTGCAAACATTCAATTCATATAACACGACATAAGGTAATATAAGATTAGATAAGATGGACCTTTATTTATCCCTGTGGGGAAATTCAGGATTTTAAAGCAGCAACAGAGTGAGAACGAAAACAGGGCGGTACAGATTCACACGAGGATAATAACATTTAAAATGACATTATATAAGTAACTGTTAAAATTAGATATCACAAGAAGGTAAAAGAGATTAGTCCGTGGCTGAATGTACTCCTCATCTTCACGAGCTTTGCATGGAGGGGAGGGGTTCTCAAGAATAATGTCCAGCTTCCTCCTCGTCCTCTCCTCAGCCACCTACCCCAGATTCTCTAGTTTTAGTCCAACAACAGAGCTAGCCTTCCTCACAAATTTGTTCAGCCTGTCAGAATCATTTTTGTTGGTGTTTCCACCCCAGCACTCCTCAGCAAAGAGGAGCACACTGGCTACCACAGACTGGTAGAACACCCCCCCCCACATGACACAGAGCACCTTTTATTTTTGTTGTAGTCATTAGTCAAAGCAACTGGATTGTGATGTGTTACAGTTAATCCATATGGTCAATTTGATGATTGTGTTACTTAAATGGAAGATTCATCTTTACTCTCTACTCACCTCCTCCTCTCCAAAGTATCCTTGTTCATTTTAATACAACAATGAGTTATATATTGGTTAGTTCTGTTAAATAGTGGAACCATTATGTACTCTAATACACATACACTGTACCTATCGTATGTTAAGTATGGTAGCGATGTTTCATCTTTTCTTACAGATTTTGCCTTCAGTTAAGAGGCGTGTTGAAAGACTCTGTCATTGTGCCATTTACAACAATACTGGTAAGCTATGTACCCTATATGTAGATACAGAGTAGTTTTCATATTGATATATACACTCGATATATTCAGATGTGTGTGTGTGTGTGAGCAAATGAACAAATGTGTTTTCTTCATTTTATAGGCAAATATCAGCGAGTCCAATCGGCAGGTCCTTCCATCACTGATATCGGCTGTTGGCTGTCTTGCTCGAGATGATGCCATTCGTCACAATTTAGCCCATGATCCAGAATGTTGGAAGGCTTTTGTGGTCGCCATTGTAAGTACAATTACTTTTTTCTTTTTATAGTAAAGTTAAAATGACTTGTTCATTGAGTTGAAACACCACAGTGTGCTCTGAATGACACAGTGAGACACTTTGTAGCCTGGATATGTTAAGATATTCGCTTTAGTTTTTAAACTTTCTTATTAAGTGTAGAATGTGTTGGCTGTTTTTGTAGAGGAAATGCAGTGCGAGTGATTACAAAGAAATCCTTTACCCTATGCTTGGGTTGATCATCAACCTTTCAACTATCACCTCTCCAATCATTAAGGTAAGAAAAAAGTCATGCGAGACATTTACTTGCCGCACTTTAAAAACTGATGACATCATTACACTGTGTCCAATATAAAGTAAAGCTGAACTGACATTCAACGTGAATGAAAGAAGGACATGTTTTTAAAGAACATTCGCTGTACACCACTTTAAAAATATGTATGTCATCAATATTAAATAAAAGGATACTTATGTGAACCATGATGTGTGACATCAGGGGTAAAACGTATCTGAAAATTGGTTTGTTCAGATTTCTCTCCCGTTCTTTGTAGGAGCATGCTGTCTCACTCTGCGACTGCACCCTGGGCCTGCTGAGGGATAGTGACGGAGGAGTAATAACTGTGAGTTATTGTTACTTTGGCACTACACAACATTACTCAAGAGGCTTACTTTAACCCTTACATGTCATGCATTTAGTTGCTTTACTGTACCATAACTCCTATTACATTTATATGTTTGGCTTTGTCGGACCAAGAACATTTTAAAAGTATTAATACTCGTTTTTAACCGTTACTAATGATGCATGTTGAAAACATTCAGTTTGTTTCCTAACGTCCATACATCCTTAAAAAGATTTAAAAAACATCCTTTCAGGGAAACTTGGCGGAATAGAAGACATCGGCGTTGAGTAATGGGGCTTTGCTGCTTGTGAAGTCATTGGCAATGTGCCAGAAAGGTGGTAACAGCCATCCACAACGTTCAGAGGGTCCTATGTGTCATTACAGTTGATTAAAGCTCAAGCTCCAGGTGCTGGGCCTGTGCTAATGGCTGAATAGAGCAGTTTCACACTGCCTACACAATGCCCTCAGAGTCCCACACTTCCACCCATCTGCCTCTTTACTCTATTTTAGTGCTCACACACTGTGTTCCTGTAACTTTTTCCGTCATTGTCACCTGGTCCCAACACCCTCTATTTAAAATGTCCCTGATGTTTTTCTCAGTTTGTGTCTTTTCTTGTCTTTTCTTGACTTGACTTTCCTCTTTATTGTATATTCAAGGCCACACCAAAGCCCTAAAGCCCAAAGTAATGCTTTTGGGCTGTTTTGTTATCACTTTGAGTATATAGATTTAAGTTAAGCTTTCTGAAAGGGAGGTGTGAGGAGCATGTGAGCAGGAGGCAAGAATTGTTAGAAGTTACTTGAGAGAATCTAATTAAACACATTTTATAATTAGTCCCACATGTTTTCATCATTTTAACATAGGACTTTCTGTAATTAACTGCTGCAAACACACTCCAGAAGACCTTCTGATTTCACAATTGTCTTTTCCTATTCTCCACTTCTATTAGACTCTAATATTCTTTAAGTCTTTTTTTTGTCTGCTAGCTATCTTTCGCTGAAAACACTTTTCTGTTGATGCTCTGCTACCCTGTGTATTTCTCTGCTGTGTTTTTTATCCGCCTTACTTCCTATATTTTTCTTCCTCTTATATAATCTCCGTTTCTAATGCCAACAATGTTCTTTGTCCTCCAGAGAGCCACGGGTGTGCTGAGCACTGTCCTCCCTCAGTCCCCTGAGGCCGTTCAGCATGTTGTTCAGGGGGGTGTGGTCCGGCTCATGCTCCCCCTGCTGAAGGTGCATATCTGTACATACAACCAAGTATCTATTAATACAGCAACACGTGTTTAACTTGTGGAATGACGATATTTACATGAAGACATGAGGAAAAAAAACAGATTTGACATGTATAGTGTACTTGATCATTTATTTTTAATTGGGTAACTGGGTATTTTCTACTAATAACAAGTCTATTTCTTTGTCTTCCTACCAAGGGAACAGGGCAGACTGCCACTAAGTATGCCATTAAGACTGTGACTCTCTGCACTGCTGCCAGTCAGTCGGCCCGGGAGGATCTGGTGCAGTCCGATAAAAGTGAGGAATGATTGACATTCAGTAGTTTATGATTAACATTTTAGGGTTGACCTAATATGCAAATGGTGTGTGTGTCTGCTTGTCTGCAGTGTGCAGTATATTTGTTGATTTTCATGTCAATACATGTGTGTTTGTTATTACATTTGAAAAACACTATTGTCTTCTTATTTACTTTTTATTTATTGTTTTATACAGAACTGTCTGTTTTACGTCGTTTGCTGGCTTCCAGCTGTGATGAGATGGTGTCAGGAAATGCAGCCTTGTGCTTGGCCCACCTCCTTGAGTTGGAGGGAATTGCCAGCCGCCTGCTGGGCACTGATACTGTGCGGCTGCTGCTGCGCCACGCAGCGGGGGACGCTAAGAGGACAGCTGTGCGGCAAAATGCTGCCATTGCTCTGGGGAAGTTGTGTCGATTTGAGCCCAGGTGCCCTCTCACCTCATTCTATAAACCACATGCTGCTGATTACATTATAGAAACTAGCCTGAAGGAGCATTGATGGACAAGATAAAAAGTCCCACTGATAGGAGTTCTGGCTCAGCTGGAAATATTTATTATATTGGTGGTTGCATATCAAAGTCAGTATTTAAATATTGTTTATTATACAGTGTTTATATTCTGTATTTTCATTTTATTTTTCAAGTTACTGCCACCACTTCGACTCTGCAGTCATTTTGTGCATGCGAAAACTATTGTGTGAATAACTACTCTAATGCACAGTATATCCACATCCACTTTTTTTTAATTAATATCTGCACTCATTTTGAATGCTAAATCATGATGGATAGGCTGATTGCTGCATTTGTTTGATAGCTTACATTTGTGTTCATTTAGTCGATCAACGCTCCTGTCTGTTGTTGGATACATTTTGTGGTTAAAACTAATGTGTTTTTTTGTGAGAAATGGCAAGAGGAATTTGTCCAGAGCCCAAGCTTTCATGAAATGCTTCTCCAAAGACATGAAATGATGAGACAAACAGCTGATTCTCAAATAGTAAGAAGATGGGATGTTTCAAATAAGTTATCGTTGTCAAAGTAGTTGTTAATTAATGTTCTGTCCATCAACTAATCATAAACGTGACCCATTGTTTCAACTCAGTATAATGAGACAAATATTTGAATATTCAAATGGAAAAAAAGGGATTGTAGAAAAGCTCTGGAGGCAGTTCCTTCCACCCCAATGATTGACTCCAAATTATGTGCAGTTAATTGTATTCAGTGGGTCTTCAATCAAGGTTTAAAAACATATCAGCTAAATTGGAGCAAGGAAATGCTGTCAGTTGAATTTTACCCCACTGAACATACTTTCAATGTGCTTTCAATTGACATCCTCCTTTCTTCAATTCTAGACATATCCACAAACTTCGGGAACTTCACGGCCTCGAGATCCTGCACTCCTGTATGAAGGTCATCCCATGAACCCCATAACACATTTTTATAATATCCTTGCTTTCATCAGTCTTGTCCTTTTATCTTAGTGTTAGGCTTAGATGACTAATCTCTAAAAACACCAGGCCTGGTAGTCATAAGATTTGTTTTCTCTTCTTCATAATTCCTTATCCAAACACTGATCCTTAACTGCTATTCCAAACAATACCTATCATTTTTCAAATATGTTGTAGATTTTCTCTCTCTTTTTAAAATTCTGATTCTAATCGTTGTCTGATTCTGATTACCTCAAATATACTTTGCCTTTTTTATTTTTCATGCCCATTAAAATGTATAGTTTTTGACAGAGAACTAGTGTGTGCAAATGATGGAGTACACTACTTGTTGTGGGAGAATAAACACCATTTATAATAGAGTGTCTGTCCCTCTGCAATGTCGGTGCCTGCCTTTGGTATATTTCCTTTTGGATTTCATTCCAAAAAGGAGCAGTTTAGTCCTGTATATATTATTAATCTGAAGAAACCCTCCGTCATCTGTGTGGATTCTCTGAATGGCCGTACTGGAAGGAGAATTCATCGTGTACAAACACATTTGCGTTTTAAAGACTGTTTACAGTTTGACTTAGCTTTGGGGTCTTCCAAAATTGTAGTTCTTTGAAATAAGAGGATTACTTGTAAATTCACAGAAAGCTGTGCCCAGGAATTGAATTTGGGACTTTTTCTTGCTGTGTGACAACAGCTTTAACCTGTTGATTAGCCGACGTGAGGTTACTCAGAGCTGCGTTTGCTTCTTGGATGTTCAGCCAATATGAGAAGGTCAGAGTTATAGCTCTGCTCGCATCATTTTTGCACAGCAACTGTGATGACGAGTTGCAATGGGGCAGACAAGTGAACCTGGAATTATGTTTGCTTTTATCTAAGCTGCACTATATAATGAAAAAGTCTGACAGTGTGAGGTTGTGGTTTCAGGGGACTTACGGTGTGTTTGTGGATATGTTCAAATATACACACACCTTATAGCCATGGCAATATAACACCTAGCAAGGGAAGATAAAAGCCTGTGGAGTTCTTTGCGATCAGCTTCGTTTTAGGGTTGGCAATATCATTACGTTGAAAACTGGACTTTGGTTCGGACTAAAATAGCTCATAACTATTGAATGACTTGCAATCAAAATGTATGGTTCCCTGAGGAAATGTATGCATGCTAACATACTTAACCTGTTAAGCCGAAAACACAAGTCTCAGAAAAAATGCTAACGCACTTAGCACAGAACTCTAGGTATAAATACTTTATTACTTATCGGATCTGCACAAACAAGATATTAGCTAGCAAGCTGAGATTCCAGAAATTCTAGAGGTATTAGTATCATCACTGAGCGATCAGAACTCGCGACATGGGAAGCAAACACAGACATCCCATCACGTAGCTTTATGGAGAAAAAACGGGAGAAATTTCTTACTTTTTGCTGTTTCTGATCAAAAGTTGTGTTCAATGGCATTAATTGAACTGTGTCACTTTGAAATGATTACTGATAATCCATCATTCCATTTTTATGTCAAAAACAGAGTTTTCATATTAGCTGCTATGATAGCTACCAGGGTGTATGACAGCTTCCTGTTCCTGGTAACGTGTAGTTGGATTTAGGAACTTCCCCTCGATTCTATTGGCT
The DNA here is from genome assembly GCF_000735185.1 of Notothenia coriiceps. Taxonomy (NCBI): domain Eukaryota; kingdom Metazoa; phylum Chordata; class Actinopteri; order Perciformes; family Nototheniidae; genus Notothenia; species Notothenia coriiceps. The sequence goes on from NW_011341923.1 coordinate 16,511, forward strand.
CTGACGGATAAAAAGGTGTCAATCATCAAAATCGACCGAGGGGGGGCCGGAAATATGGAAAATCCACCCAAATGACCCCAGAAGTAGGGGTGTAACGGTATCCTTATTCGTCCCGTACCGTCACGGTTCGGACGTCACGGTTCGGCACATGCAGTCACGCGGCGAATACGCCTTTTTTTTACGAGTGGGAAAAAAGTCTGTCACTCAGGGCAGTATTACACTATATATAATCCAGGGGGCGGTATTGCGCCTATAAGCCAGCCGCCCGTAAATAACAAATCAAGAACAAGGCTGAAGTCGAATAGTCCATTTAATTTAGGAACCTTCCTAACGGAGTGAAATGACCCGGAAGTCCCTCAGTGGCAGCCATGATAAGTGCCTAGTGCTGCGTACCGGTACGCCGAACCGGTACTGGACTTGTAAAAAGTTTCGGTTCAAGTCCGGTTAAAACCGGAACGTCAGGAACCGGTACTTACGTATATTCTCCTTTGTGTTCTAAACCATCTAAAACCTTCCATAGATCGAGAAATTTGCGCTGAGAAAAGACGAAAAACATTGTTTTGGCTTCTGATATGGCGGCCATTACTGAGCTCACGAAGTCTCGCAAAATATCGCAACTGCTCGCGAGATCTGTGTGACGTCAAGGGAAGCTGGCTTAGACATAGTGGACACTGACAGCGTGGGATGCTGGTTGCCATATGTGTTAGTGTAGCTTACTGACAGCATGGGATACTGGTTGCCATATTTGGTAGTGTAGCTAAGCTAACTCCTTTGTATGTATGGTGATATAGTGTCTGCCGAAAGAGCAACACTTCACCCAGACAATGTCAATATGCTGTTGTTCTTGAACAAGAACACATTGACTTGTACTCTTGCATATTGAGTCTTGTATGTACATCACTATGTATGTAGTTGTGTTGTGTAGTTAGTAACACATGTAGAGTTCTAGAAAAGACATGGTGTAGACACAAGTTGGAAGGGGGCACAATAAACCTGACGAGTTTGAATTTGAGTTGATTATGAGTTTATTTTCAATTGATAATTAGCTCACAATAAGTTCACTTTAGTTACTCACACAACTTGACACAAGTCCGGACTTATAAGTCCGGACCTGAACCTGAACCTGAACCTCTGGACTTGAGTCCGGA
>NW_011341924.1:0-2281 GCF_000735185.1 Notothenia coriiceps
GTATTACTAAACTTATAAGTACTTGAATCCAAGTCCTGAATCTGAAACGTATCCTGGCTCTTGCCTTATTTAAATACAATTTGAATATATCGACATTTTTGTAGAGGCCCTGTTATTCTTTAAGCTATCTTCCCTTTCCTGTAGTGTGTTATATAGGTGCATGGAAATGGTCTGCAAAGGCTAACATCCCAAAGTTCTCTCCAGAGGGAATGTATCTCTGTTCCAGAACAAAGTGTCATCACTATGTAACACTCACACTTCTATTGGCTAGCGCTCCAACACATTGTACGTGATAGGTTGAGGGGCGGGACATCTCTCAGCGGTTGAGCAATCACAACAGAGCCGGACAGCTAACCAATCAGGGCAGACTGGGCTTTTTTAACATTAAAGCATGGAGACACTTACCTGAAGATTAGCTTAATATGTCCTCTTTAAACTTGTGGAGCTGTTAAGTATATAAACATTACACACACACACACACACACACACACACACACACACACACACACACACACACACACACACACACACACACACACACACACACCCCCCCACACACACACACACACACACACATTTTTCCATCTTTCTCCCTTTTCCTGCCAAGGCTGGCGTGCGCAGCGCTCAACCCTTTCACACTTAGTCAGCTGAAAGTATGGATGCGTCGTCTGAACCAAAAAAGCCTTTCTGCATTCCTGTGGCAGCATCTAAAGGAACATTTCAGTAAAAACTCAGCTGTGCCGTCCTAATGAGATCAAGATGGATTATGAGCTGCACTCTGCCGTGAGCTGCCAGCGCCTGACACGGCCGCCGTGTGCCGGGCTGCTGTTCCCTAAAATGTAAAAGGGCAACTTTTAATCTCATTTCTCCCCTCGTGGAAAGGCATAATAAGTAATCGTGTTACCCATCAGCCCTGACTCTGTGCTCGGGTTATGTGCATTACTGACAGTGAGAAATGATCCGTGTGAAATTTAACCCAGCACTTACCTCTAAAGAGATACACGCCAGTGTGTGTGAGAGTGAAAGTGAGTGTGTGTGTTCATTCATGTGTGTGAGAAAGAGGGAGGATATTCCGCCGAGACACAAAAGGGGAAGTCAAAGGGCATTTATCTGCAATTTCAATACAAATCGTACAGTCTGCAGAGGAGAACAGAACGTATTCATCCATCCAGCTCATCTGACTCAGGAACACCAAAGTCAAAATGTAAAACCTACACACGAGGAAACCATTCATCGATTAATACTGTCAGTTTGCTTCTGAGGCTTTCCAACATTTGAGATTCATCCAACAGGACAGCTTTACTGGGCAGCAGAAGCGTGTTATACATTAAACGCTGATTCACAAGCTGGTGTCTGTAAAGCTTTCCCTCTGTATTCTGGAAACACACACTCACAGAGAGCCGGATAGCGTCTAGAATTCAGGGGTACTGTGGTTGTTAAATATGAGACTTCCCAGAGACACATGAATACAGTATGAGATAAATATATCCCATTCTAACTTTTAATCAATATAGTTTAAAGGGATACTCATATTTAGGTTTGTGTATGTATTGTGTGCCTCTACTGTGACATGTTTACCATGCACACAAACCACACTACACTACAGACAGGGAAAACCCAAATATATAAATTGCATACAAGTCAAAGTCAACTTTAATGTCGAGAGATCGAAATAACGTTTCCAACAATCCCAAATAAAAAATACAATAATACAAATATACAAATATGTGTATCCTCTATGTATACAATCAACAGACACATTTACACATTCAGATAAAACAATCAACAACACTACCATTCATTAAAGTACATCTTATCTAATCTTAAAGTGGACCTATCATGCTATATTTGAATAATATAGTGTCGGACCATACCTATATCAGACATATTTATACTTTTTATTTTTCAAAATACCAAACAGATCATGCATTTTAGCCATTCCTCATTTCGCTCAATTTAACACTGTCTTTGCACGGGCTGATTCTGTGAGAACAGCACCACCTACAGGCCTGGCATATGTACTACAGCGTCTCCAGCGCTTTCCAACGGCAATGTCCGTGGCTGTCTCCTCCTGATTGGTGGAGTTGGCCCAATAGCCGTAGCGCCACTTCTGTGACGTCATAGAAGTGTTCAAATCTGGATCAGTCTGTATCAGCAGCCCCTTTTTAAGAGATTTGGGTATGGAGGAAAATAGAGAGGGTTGTGTTTTCTGACACTTGGTGAGTTCCCTGGAACACCGGGGGGGACACATATTCATGTATAAAAGACGTACAAAAGTGCA
>NW_011341925.1:0-3102 GCF_000735185.1 Notothenia coriiceps
TCGTATTGTCATACTGATATTCTGTACAAACTGTGAAGTCCACTGAGACAAATGTAACATTTGTGATATTGGGCTATATAAATAAACATTGATTGATGATTGATATTGTTTGGACATATTGCAGAAAGGAATGAATGTCCCTGCTGTCAAAAGTAAGCACAGAGTCAACATACTGTTTTTGTTGTTGTTGGATAAACCAAGAAAAAACAACAGTACTTTATATATCTTTATACGTCTTTATATATACAGTCTATGGTCTGTGTGTGTATCTGTGCATGTGTGATAGGAAAGAGAGGGATAAGGAGCATAAGATAAAGATAATGAATATGTAGTGGATTCAACTAAATTCTTTGATGCAGAATCAGAGGTAAGAGCGAAAGCAGCATAGCTACATTCATTGACTGATGGGAAGCATAAACAGTGAACAGAGGACGTGAACATACACTAAATATGTTGTAGATGCTCTAAAATGCATGTATTCTGCAGAGCAAGTGAATGAAGGCCTGTCCTCTTTCTTTATATCCCTCCTCGGGTCCCAATTTCCCTGCTGTCACATGATCATGCACATATTAAATTCACTGAATTGTTTGTGTAAGCCTGTGTGTGCACCTGGCCCTTGTTGCGTGGTGCTGGCAATGATCCACTTGACGAGACAACAATTCATCAGAGATTTGCGTGTGAGCCGTGGTTTCTGCCACTTGGAGCCCTCTGTCTGTCCACCAGGGTTCGGGTCCTTCCCGTTGGCGTCAGGCAGCAGGCCGCCATCCACTGCCTTCCCATCTGCCTGGGGAAACACAGAGGAAGGTTAGTTTCTTTATATAGCACATACATACACAATATGTGCTTTACATCAGCATTAACACACAAATAAACACAAAGAAGACAATTCATTTAAGAAATAGGAGGTAGCTTAACATCACAAGGCAAATGCCCGACCACATTGCAAGCCACTCTTACTCGAAAAGGAGACACCAAGAGACACTTTTGCTCACCAAGTTCCTTGAAAATGTCTGTGCAACTTTAGCAACTTTTTGCCTCCCTTGTTCTCTCCTTTAATTTAAGTGAAACAAATAACTGACACATCTCACCAATTATTCAATGGATAATCAGAATATTTGATACAAATATGTTTAATAATATGGTGAAATGGAATAACAGCAGGTTGGTTTTGGATCTGCTTTCCTAGCTTTCTATGGTGAAACGTAAAGCAAGGCTCTGGTCACGAGCGGCAGCAGGACATCAAGCCACATGGTGAGTATGAATGAACAGATCAATACGTCAGTAATCAATACTTTAATCCTCCAACGCTGAAAAAAAAGGTCTCTCATAAAGACTTTTCATTGACTCAAGCATATTTTTAACCTTTAACAGTTTAAAAGGGGGTGATAAAATTGTTATTTTGTACAGATTGGGAATTATTAAATATGTTTTAAATGTGAATGGGTTCCAGAAAAAGAGAGAGAATATTGATATAATCTAGCATTCTTGTAACATGAGCAAATGAGCAGTTATGAGAGTAGGGACATAAAAGCCCTCTTGTTCCCACTTTTTCCCTCACCGCATGACATGTTCTCATCTCACACAGGATGCATACTAAGTGTTTCTATATTTGGATACATATTTCAGTGATAATGAAGCCTGACATTTGCTTGATTGGTGATTTTATTTACTGTAAAATTAACCAATGCTGAATGTGTTTGTTCCCATTTTAAATGTTGTTTTCACTGTGTGTTTTAGTCCCTATAATATGTGAATATATTGCTCCATGTTCAGCTTTTCAGAGGCTTTTTCCACCTTTATCTAAATAGTTATTCAGAGCCATTTCTCTTTTCTTAATCCGTTTCTTTGTCTCTTCAAAGCCTTTTACTTAACAAAAATAGAGCTACTACCTGGGGATAGGCTCTGCCCCTCTGGTATCCTATTTGAATATGAAAGGATGCCAGAGCATCGAGAAATGTCGCTCAATAATTCACACTCCTTAAAACTGCATCAATAAAAGATCAGAGATGGCTGCCACAGTGAGGTGAAAGATGACGAGTGAAACACTAAGTTATACTTGATGGACCCTCTGTCTATAAGAACACACACAGTTTAGCGTAAACCTGTCAAGAAAGTTATAATATATCAGTAAACTAAATCCTCTTTTGATTTTCTGTGACTGCATGTTGAGTAACTGCTGTAAAAGATCTGAGGAAGAGGAGGATTTGGGGTCTTAACATCCAGAGCGCTGCATTATTCAAAGGAGTGAAGCCATGTGAGCAGAGCAGGGAGACGCTGCCTGTGATCATTAGTCATCATGAACGCTGCAGGCAAGAGTCCTCCACTGATCATCACATATCAGGGCTGCCAACATTTGAGTTCAGCTTGGAGTGAGATTTTTTTGTTTGTGAACTGAAAAAAGAAACGTTCATGTGTACAGTGTTACAAATGTATTGAACATGTACAAACTAGGGTTTCCCATTAATGTACCAGGCGCTACAGTGGAATACGCGCACATACAAAGTGTACTCTTACAATGAAGGCTCGATAATAAGCTCACAGCATATAAAATGGCATATAGGTGTAAGCAGAGGTAAAGTGCTATTTTATAAGTGGGGGTCCTCATCTCGTCTAGGGGGGTCCGGGGGCATGCTCCCCCGGGAAGATTTTCTTTTTTAAATATTTAAGTTAAATGCATCAATCTGGTGCATTTTGAGAGCAACATTAAGAGATCTATGGATACATCTCTCAACACCCATATGAAACAGAACTGTAAACAGATTTTCTTTTTCTTTATGGATATTTTACAAATCACTCTCCTTTTAAACTTTATTCTTGTTTTATTGTCATATAGTATTTCATAACTGTTTTTCATTTACTCTCATAAATGGTGACCAAAACGTTTGAGACCCGCTGAGATAAATAGACTAAAGTTAACTAAACACTCAGTCCCTTACCTCACTGAGTACTGTAGTTCTCTCTCAGTCTGACAGGAGAGAGCTCTCCCTCTCATTGTTTGAGAAACAGCTTCTAATATCCGTTAGCGCAGCTAGCTACCCAGATGCTAACAACAACAAATGCAAATAGTGAGTTTGGTAGAAATATACTGTATAATAGTAAAGT
>NW_011341926.1:0-2980 GCF_000735185.1 Notothenia coriiceps
AGTTTGTAATACTCTTATCAACATATGAGTGGACAAATATGCTTTATGCAAATGTTTATTATCATTTGAACAATGAAAAATATCCTCATGAATATTAAACACAACAACCTCTGAACATTACACCGTTGTGGCGAAATGTCGCTCCTCTGTTTTCATTTAAACAGCTCCTTATATCCATTAGCGCAGCTAGCTAGCACCAGATGCTAACAACAACAACAACAATACACGTAAGGTCTCTCTTTCGCGCCACACATACACACACCCTCCCGGTCCTCCCAATAGCCAGTCGGTGCCTGCCGGTGAGCGTGGAAGTGTGGTCTGCCACATGCGGGCGGCAGGAGCGGGGCTGTCAGCATCAGCTTGTAGATGGTATTTTAAACTCGATGCGCTCTGAAACTACGTGGCGGCCGAGGAAAAAATATACACATATGTTAATCGCGTTAAAATAATTAGTGGCGTTAATTTTTTTTGCGTTAACGCTGTATTAACTGTATTGTTGTGTAATTAACAAGGATAAAGTAATGTTTTTTAGTGGATGAGTACGGCAGATATCACTGTAAAATCATTTGACAGTGAGGGGAATACTTCCGGTTTTATTATGAAAACTTTGAGACCGGAAATACTGTTTTCACCACGTGAGGGTTGACGCCAACTTTACATGGACGCTGCCGTCAATAAAAATGAATAGGGGGAAAGACGTAGTATATACACATTCTCCTGGCGAGACCTCAAATAATCTTCGTAAATATCTATCAAACTATAGATCCTACACATCCACTGGACCTGGATTCTAAAAGTACAATATACACTTCTCGCTAGAAATCTAATCAAAAAGCATTTTAATTGCCAAACTATTCTACAATTTAGGATTTTCCAGAGAGGGTTATTTGTGAATATACATATAATATATATAATATATATAATATATATATAATATATTTGTTTCTTACATGACCACTAGAGGTGCTAAACTTTCAAATGTGACTATAGGTCGTAATAAGCTGCTGAACAATCGACCTATTTGGTCGTTTTTTGGAGGAGGACAGGCTGGATACACAACATCCGAACAAGATTTACATATAAATATAAGTTTACTTGCAGATGGAATACACCAGTTACACTGGTGGTTTGGACATTACATTTTGCATCACAACCTCATTATTCTTCCAGTTGTTTCTGTAAGCTATTCTTCCCAGACATCAGACCAACACATTTAAATACCCAGATTAGAATCTTTGATGTACAGCCCAACTTAATTTGCCTCCATCTTAATCATTGTCTAGTAATATCTGTGTGTCACCTCTGTCAGCTGTTACTATGGTCAGCACGCGCTCTGTTGCTTCATAAGACTATTCACACATAGAATGACAATCAATATGTTTTAACGTTGGTCAATGTCACTGGTTCCACTTTCTTCCAAAGTATGATTAGAGTCTCCTTCTTCCTCCACTATAGCCACACTGCTGAGTGTTCTCATCCAACACTTGCAAAAGCCTCTAGCTTGGCTCGAAAAGAAAACCGTTTTGAAATCTGACAACGTCAATGAGAGAAGAATCATAGTTTTATAATATGATAAATAAAAATGAAAGAATGTAAGCAAAGTTTGGCTTACTGCTTGGCAATAACTCAATTGAGCCAACACATCCTCACACCCAGGTCGGCCTATGTTGACGTTATGTCAGTCCCCTGTGTCAGCTTTTTACAACGCAAGGGGCCGCCCTTAGCGTACATTTTCAACCTTCCGGGATTTGCCCTTAGCGTACATTTTCAACTTTCCGGGATTTGCCCTTAGCGTACATTTTCAACTTTCTGGGATGTCCATAGGCTTCTACATAGCTCCCTATACGTATGTTGTAGACGACTTGAGATCGCGAGCGAATGCTACCCACCGCGGGCCATTCTGCTGAAGCCTACGTTGCGAGACTACATTGTATTAAAAACATTATGCTCTCTATATATTGTCTTTATTATGCTTTATATAGTGTCTCGGGCTTTGGCTATAGGGCGGCTCAAAGTATTTTGTCTGGCTGTTGTGAAGACTGCTTTGTTTATTGTCCTTGTTTTTGTTTTAAATAAAGCATTTTCAATCGGCGCATGCCAAACATGTGACGTCATATGATCCGTCGCATCTGAGCACAGGGAGCCGGGAGGCGTCTATCGTTATTCCAACCCAGTTTAGATTTAACCACTTCCGCATTACGCAAGAACGTAGCTTTAGCGTCATAGACTTCATCTTCGGCAGTTATAGCGGTCACGGTGTAAAGCAGGATATTGAATAGTTGTTTTTTGTCTTTCCAAAGGATTTGTTGACTGAAAGTAAACGATCCTGTAATCATGGTGTAAGTGCAGAATATTGAATATAACCTTGACTATTACTGTGTACTTCATTTATCTGACAGCATTATTTAATGATACTATTTTATACATATATATATATACACACATTTATTCATTTATAAACATATATATAAACACACACTTATATGTACTCACACATGTATTTATTCATTTATACAAACACAGCATTATTTAATGATACTATTTTATATATATATATATACATACATTTATTCATTTATAAACATATAAACACACACTTATATGTACTCACACATGTATTTATTAATGTATACACACAGATGTATTCATTCATTTATACACACACACTCACATATATACACTTTATATTAATTCCTTTGTACACACACACATACATATATATATAAACAAAACAACACAATATAATAAAAACAGTTGCAATAATAACATAATATGGTATGATCAATTCTACCCTTTTGTTTTTGCTCCCATGTTTCAATTAAAAGATATTTTCAAAATCAATATTGGTGGGGGCTCTTTTGCAAAGATAATCAATAACACCGCCGGACAGTTGTTGCAGATTATACAGCATACTTGTTACTTACACACATGTGCGATGGTCCCAAAAAAGCCAAAATCTGCACTGTAAAAAAATATATAC
>NW_011341927.1:0-6909 GCF_000735185.1 Notothenia coriiceps
TCACTTGTATATTACTGGTCCATGCCTCAACAGCTCTATGCCAAATCTGACATCTCACCATAGGCTGTTTCCATGCAAACGCATCCCTCGCCATAAAAGCGATGTTGTTTTAACTCCTATGAAAACGGTCAAAACAGCACCAGACTTCAGATGATGGATAATGGTCCGGCCCTCAACAGCTCTATGTCAATTATGGGGGTGTCATCATATGCCGTTTCCATGGAAACGCATCCCTTGACCATAAAACAAGATGTCGCTGTAACTCCAATGGACAGGGTCCGATCGCCCACCAAACTTTACGTGTATATCACCGGTCCCTGCCTCAACAGCTCTACACCAAATCTGAGATCTCACCATAGGCCGTTGCCATGGAAACGCATCCTTCGCCATAAAACACGATGTCGCTGTAACTCCAATGGACACGGTCCGATCGTCCCCCAATCTTCACCTGTATGTCACCTCTCCATGCCTCAACAGCTCTACATCCCTCGCCAAAAAACACGATGTTGTCGTAACACCTATGAAAAGGGTCGAAACAGCACCAGACTTCAGATAATGGTTAATGGTCCAGCCCTCAACATGTCTATGTGCCAATAGTGAGTTTTCCTCAAAAGCTGTTCCCATGGCAACACATTCCTCGCAATAAAACACGATATTGCTATAACTACTATGAAAATGGTCAAAAATTGCGCAAAATTCACATGTGTGCTAACAGTCCAGCCGTGAAGACATCTACGAGACAGTTTTGAGGTTTCTTCAAATGCCGTTGCCTTGGCATCATAACACTCGCTATGAAACACATCTAAGCGTATTATGGGGTGTCATCAAATACCGTTGCCATGGCGACAGATCATTCTCAGATCAAGTTAGTTCAAAAGTTTGCAGTTCAAATATTCTGCTGCTTTTCCAAGCCTTTTTACTTTCTTTAATTATCTTATCACACATTCAAGTCCTCAGTGTTCATGTATCATTTCAATCTAAATTCTTCACTTTCTTCTTACACATTACATTTCAGCATAACAGTTCAGCGTCAGCTTTTCAGCATAAAGCATTCCCACTAGCAATTTCTTCAGGAATTGCATTATCTAGTTATGAATGTTGTTACATCAAAGTCGGTCAAAATGATTTTTTCCCTTCCAGAGCTGCGCCCCCCAGATCTGGGGCCATAGGCCACCGCCTATGCCAAAAAAGGGCCCTGTTTCTAGTAGTTGTTAGGTATAATTTGAAGTAAATTACATTCTATTCATTGCTGGAAAATGTGCAGTTTTTGGCGAATTCCATATAGTAAAACGAATGAATATTTGACAGAATAAAATAGTAGCACACAGTAAATCTCTTGAAATGGGAGTAGCATGACTGTGCTGCTATGGGCTGACCAGGGCTCCTATTATTAGAAGAACACTAACAACCCACAACTACACACAAACACACACCTAGGCCACTTGTCACATTCTTACAGTACACTGCAGGAGGAGAATGAAGGGGGCAGACTTGCATTCATAAACCTGTCACTAAGAACATTTATGTTGAAATAACAAGCTTCAATGAGCCATAGCTGTGCAGAACAACAATTAATCCAGTTAATCTCAGAAAGTGTTTCAGACTAAGACGCTGGAAAACACTTTTCTCCCTGACATCCAATACACTTGAACTTTCCTGAAATGAATTAAAACGACATAACTGTTTGCCTTAGGGCAGATTTGATATGAATTGACAGATTTTCATTTCTCTCAATCTACGGTTTGTGATCCTGAATTTGCCTAAAGGGCTTTTTTGACGAACACTACCGCAGAGTGACTCACTGTATATAGAGTTGTGTAAACTAGAGGCTACAAGAACATGTGACCTTTGAAAGAAAATAGCAATCCATGTTTTTTTCTCATTTAAGTCTGCAAGGGGGAGATTTATAACTAAAAGTATGTTATTAAGAAAGGAGTGACATATCTCTATTATGCATCTCTTGTTGGTGTTTGAGGATGTTGGAGCTGCATTGAAAATACTTTTTGAATCTGTTATCAGGGAGCTGTGGAACCCTGCTGATTCAATCACAAGCATTGAAGCTTATTTAACAGCTGATCACAGATATGTGACAGCACTCTCACTGTGAGAGGAGAATGGAGGCGGTACCGAGCAGCCAATAGGAACACCAAACATCCAACCAGAATATCAGTTGGCCAATGGGATCCCCCATCATTGACGTGCAAGGTGTCCTGCCCATATCCTGTTTCCATGGTGCTCAGTGACAGTGTCACGGAAACCACTTGAAACAATGCACAATGGCGTAGACACACCCTCTCATTAGCGGCGTCCACAAAGGCTGGCACCATTATCTAGTCTGACACTGATAGTCACAAAAACACACAACTCGTACTACATTCGAGAACAACACAAAAACACTCAGAGTTTGCCCCACTAAGCAGCAGTTGTAACCTTCTGTTGCCAAAAATAGTGGAGGTCCACCCGCGTGCTGTGTAAATGCTAACCCCATCCCAATATGCACACACTCTCAGGCACGAATACTCAACCCTCTCCCGTCAATCTCCCAGTTTCCTCATCCAGTTCAGACAAGATTAAACTGGCTGGCTTGCTGACCAGATACATGCACAGTCTGCTTTAGCTTCTGGCTATTTAAATACAGATTGCTGTAATGTAAAGCGTTTCAAGGAGAGGCGCGAGTCAGATTAGAGGCTGGAAGTAGAGCACAGCATTTCATGGGGAATTATCAAATGACAATGACAGCCGACAGCACACTGTGAAATATCCCAGTATTATATTAACTTCAAAGGATGAGATGATGGTAGAACAACTTGGTTTGCAGACTTTGTTTTATCCTTGTATTTCTGCGGATTTTCCCCTTTCTTTAAATTCATAGAGGGTCTCCCAACCAGTTGGCCACAAACTGACAATACGTTGGTCATTGTTTGTTTATGTTTATCCTGCTTGATGGACACATTTGATCTAGACTACGCTTTCAAAGGATGTCAGAAAATCTATTTACGAGTCTTACATACAGCTCCATTCGATGCAATGGACACATTTAATTTGGAAAAATGAATGGATTGTGTCTGTTTATGATATGGTGTAAGGTTGGTTTCTATGTTTCTATAATAAAGTTAACAACCTTGATAGATAATCCCTGTTTTTCCCTTTCATGTCCCTTTTAATCCCTGTTAAATCCTACATTATTACCTTTTTCCATGCTTTACCCTGTGATGCTTGTAGGGTTGATCTAGGAAAAGGAAGTTTACTGGGAGACACTCTAGGTCATAGAGTCAGGTGACCTCCTTAAGGGATGACCTAACTAGAAGGTCTGAAGTGTGAAACAGTAAACCGGGATTTCATGATGACACAGGCAGCGTGACAGCGAGGCAAGCGGCCAACAGGAATGCAATGAGCCAGCCACAGTATCAGGTCACCAACGTGTTCCTCTGAAACTGATTCATGCCTAATACGCTTCCTCCAGCAACGAATCCTCTTCCGTCAACTCAAGTTTTTTTTTTCAGCCACTCAACCTAGACACGCTGGCCCACGTCAACCAATTTGTATGTTTGCATCATCAATCAAAAATGTCATGGCATTTCCTGTACTTTTATTATTGTTGGCTTCAAGGAAAATCCTTAGCATATCACCTACAATGTGTTGAAGCGCTAGCCAATAGAAGCACGAGTGTAATATAGTGATGTCACTCAACAAAGGAGTCAAAATGGAGGCGTTTCAGGAAAAAACTAATCAGAAAACCTTTATTCGTCCCACATAAAACAAAAAATAATATAATAAAACATATTCAGGACCCTTTAAATATTAACTAACCACCAGGACACGGTTATCTTAGCATAATAATAGAGACTGCCAATGTTGATGTTGCACTGAAATCAAGGCTTGCTGACTTTAAATATAATACAAATAATTTGTGTCTTTACCCTGGTAAAAAAATGTGCTTTTCAGTTTTCAGTTTGTTTGGCATTAACAAGAAAAATGTGGTTAGCATTAGCAGCATACTAAGGCTGTCAAACTTGCTAATTATGATTGATTCACTACAAAATTGACAAACTCCACTGTCATTTTGCCATACTGTCAGGGACAGTACAATTCTAACCTGTCACCCGTCTAGAAATGATGCTAAATAGTTCAAAAAAGACCACAAAACAGACGCTTTTCAACCAGCTTTGTATTGTTACAATGTGGGTGGAATAAGCAAATGGAAAATATTTGTCTTCCCCTCGTGTTGCTAGAGGTCCCTGCTCTGCCCCTTATTACTAATCATTGTAGGCTAAATATAAAAATGTATTGGTTTGCAATGCTTCCTTTTCAATTATTACATTTGCGACAATAATGTTGAAAATACTTCCAATCAAATATTGATCTATGCGGTGTATATATCAATTACTTAATCAGCATATCTTGTAATCTCATTGGTTGAAAGCCCCAGTAGGTTCTGTTGCTGAACAGAATGAGCCAACTATAGAAATGCAAGCGTTATCAATAGACAATGTGTGGAAGAAGCGCGAAGAGTTAGGGATATAGATGACCTCTGGGAATACCAGTTTGGAAACATAACGTTAAAACACCAAACCAGAATAACTCATGAATAATGACTGTGATCTTAGAGGGCTTTAGGCTGTTACTCACGGACACAGATGGTGGCGAGGAGTCTGGTGGCGATGTACGGAGGAAGGCACTCCGGGAAGGCCGGCTGCAAGACGTAATTTGAGAAGGTGAGCGCGATGACCGCCAGCGTGGTCGGATACATTATAAGGACGGCACTCCATAACAACAGGAAGCTGCGGGACAAAGAGACAAAACAAACAGTATTTAAATGCGAGAGTAAAAGGCCTTTGCCGTGATTTATTTTATACTTCTGCTTCAAACTGTAGTTGGTCTCTGTACTATAGAGCCCTGGAGTGACCATAAAGAGAAAAAAAGTATATTTTTGTATGTGTGCAAGATGTAACTTGTGCCCTAGTTTTAATTAAATTGCTCGCACATTTTTCATCAATTCTCAAAAGAATTTTGAGCATTGGAGATGCATCCGCGGAGGAGCCGTGGAGGACCCATCATTGTCTCCTCGGTTATAGCTCCTCCAGAGAGCCTCCTTGATGCTCGATGCTCGGTCCTCGATGTGCATTTAGAGAAATTAGATGTCCTTCAACATGGCACGCTGAAATCCATCTCCGGGTCACTACCGGAGGACCGAGGAGTCGAGGAGGGGAAATTAGAGTATTGAAAAGCCTCTTTAGTCTTACAGTGCTGCTCTGTGATCAGCTGACGTATCACATGACCAGATGAAAGTCACAAGACCTTTAGAGCCGATTGGTTCAACACAGGCAGTCCTTAAACCAGCGCTCTTGTGTACACACACTGGGCGGTTAAAGAGTAATCCACAACAAGGGAGTAAAATGCTGGAAACTAACAGTCAACATGAAAAAAAAGCTGTTGTAAAGTAAAAACTACTGTTGTAGTTTAGGCACAGCAACGTAAAAACCCTAACCAGACAATACAAAAGTACTCACCCCACTAGCCCTCCAAAGATTTCTGTCACGTATGAATAGTCTCCTCCAGATTTTGGGATGGTGACACCCAGTTCAGCATAGCAAAGGGACCCAAGGGCACAGATCCCCCCTCCACAAACCCAGACGATGAGTGACAGACCCACGGAGCCTGTATGCTCCAACACGCCTTTAGGAGAGATGAATATCCCAGAGCCGATGATGTTACCTTAGGAGAAAAAAACAGATTTAAACGGTCTTTTTGTTCAACTCAATTATAGCTGTCCAAATACAGGTTTTTCTTCTGACTCTGAGGCTGAACAAACAACAAAACAGACGTGGCCAAAAAAAAACTGTAAAAAAACAGGTGCAAAGAAATCCCACGGGTCTTATTAAAAAATCACAACCATTTGAAAAAAAATCTCTAGGGATTTGTTTAAAGTGTGTTTTATTTCATTTAGAAACTTAGAAACCTACACAGATCAGCTACCATTGAATGTATGTCTGTCTTATGGAGTACTGGATGCATCTGTTAAATTGGTTTTGACGTGGTTTAGGTTTGAACTATTACTGTATATTGACTCTAGTATCAACCAAGTCAAATTAAACGAGATCAAAGTAGATATTGTAACTGTGGAATGTTGGATGACAGAGAAGTCTAACGCAAGGTTGCAGTGAAAAATAATGGTAAGAAAACGTTGAACTTTGTTGAAAAAAGCAATTATTTTTTCTCTATAGAGACGGCAAATATGTGCAACCATACAGCTGCAATACCTATGACATTGCAGGCCGCACATTATAAATTGCAGAGGAATTTCAACAAGGTCAAAAGATACAAATTCATACAACTTTTAAATTATTTTTAAAAATGTACATTTTGGAGTTGGCCACACAAATGTTGTGTGTGATCACACAACCCTTAACTTTGACCAACAACATCTCAACAGCGAAGCCTTGAGTTGAAGTATGTCACGATTCTCATGTTATGTCACGTTTATAGTTTTGTAGGTTTGGGTGTTTTTGCTGTTTTCCATGTCATGTTTCCCTTTGGGTTATTGTCTTGTCATTAGTTTCCCTGGTGTGTCTAATTGTCTGATTATGTTCACCTGGGCCCCTGTGTTTTCTCCTCCCTCCTCACCTGTGTCTTGTTGTGTGATTGAGTCTTGTGTGTATTTAAGTTCTGGGTTGTCTGTCTGTCTTGGTCGGTTCGTCTTGTTCCCTGACTAGTTCTGCGGTGAGTGTTCTGTTTTGTCATTGTCTATATATATATATATATATATCATAGCCTTGAAATAAAGGAAGTTTCAGTTTATATCTGCATTTGGGTCCTGCTTGTTTCACAAACCGTGACAGTACGAACCGACCAAGAAATGGGCCCAGCAGATCCGTTCGAGTCGGAATTATTAAATGTTTCCTTTTTTTT
>NW_011341928.1:0-3185 GCF_000735185.1 Notothenia coriiceps
ATCGCCAGAACGCCAACACCTCCTCATCTCCACCGCTCCCATGTTTTACTTTGTGTTGCTATAAGTTAGTCTCTCTGCGTTTCTGCGCTGGGCTAATGCTAATGCAAAAAATGCTAATGCGAGAATAATATAATGGTGGCTTCACAACACTTTTTTTGAGTTTTACGGGGCGTGGTTTGCAATCCACCCAGCCAATCAGAAATATAGCTCTTTTCTCACAAGAGAGCCGCATGAGAGTCCCTGCAAGAGAGCAGGGACGGAAAAGGGGGTAAAAAGGTTCTCATGAACTCATTTTAGTTCCGGCTCTTTTTGGTGTGAACGCGACATTTCGGAAACATATCGGAACTAAAGGGGGAAAAGTACTCCGGTGTGAACGCGGCTATTGAGGGCACGAGATTCAATACTTTACAGTAGGCTACTACGGCTTCCACAGATGACATTTTTTTATGGATTTTTTTATCAAAGCACTTAAGATATTCATTGCTATCGGGATGCTTAGAGCATTCCATGGAATATAACAAAAAGTGTATCTCGAGCTGGTTTCTCAAACTTACCTACCCCACCTTTAAATAGCAGATTTTTGTGTCAAGTTTGGCTTGCAGTTGTCTCCGTACAGAGGTTGGACCAATCGGGTAGCCCCGCTGAGCACCGTGCCTGGAGCCCTCACTGAGGGGACTGGGACACACATTCTGCTGCCCCACAAGTGTGTTGGTAAAAAGCAAGACGTGTAATGAGTATTGGAATGTTTTCACATACCGTTAATGCTGACCTATGCATATGGGCAGCTTGGTGCCACAGACGGCGGTAGGAAGCACCGACGGATTTGAGGTCAACTTGAAAACATAACGGTAACGTTATCTGCTCGGCAGGAGTCACTGAATGGCTTGCCTGCTAGCGTAGCAAGCTAACGTCAGTCATGCCTATTTGTTTTATATTTCTGTTACATTCATTCAATGTTAAGGATATTCCTCCCGTCATATTCATGTCTTGAATGGCAGCGCGTTTTACATCTGTTACCATCTGCCAGCGGAGTAGAGCTGGTCTTTACTGAAGCTAACATGCTATCATTATTGTACAGCATGAGCTATGTTAGCTGTTAGCTGCAATAATATGCATCCTTCTGTAGTCCCCGTCATTATTTCCCACAGTTTATACATTGCTAATTGTTCAGTGTAAATTAACTGACCTCACGTTATTGGTTAAAATCATACCCCTTAGCGACTAAATGCCCCCTTAAGCCGTGTGTGTCAGTGTGTATATTTGTTCAATATAACACATCACAACAAATGCACTATGCCCTCTCATGAAAATGGTCACGTCCAAAAAACTGTCCTTAAAGTAGTGTATCATAAAAAATAACATTAATTATCTTGGTTAGGTTTAGGGGTTAAATATTGAGGCCCACAGTTTTAATGTCTGAAATAGATGGAGTACAATTTTACCAAAATGTTTGAAATGCTGTTTCATGTCATTGAAAACAAATATATTTAATTGTCATGGTAGACAAAATTAAAACATACAGCTCCGGAGAAATACAGACTACAACAACATTATAATTGTATTGAAATCCATCAATATTGCTTTCTAAACTATTCCGAAGTTAAATGCTAATTTGTATTGTGGTGTTCAGAAATTAATATAAACTTGTTTTCTTTGCATTGTTTAAAGTCTGAAACCACTACCTATTTGTCGTTATTTGACCACCTGTTATTTTCTGTAAATATAATCTTTATATCTCGTTGAAAACAAAAATCACTTTACTCAACTACATACCTATAAATTGGAAAAGAAAACGGGTCTCTTACATTTTCCAGAGTTATGTGTGGTGTCTCAGTGTCTGTGGTCAATTGTTTTAAATAATAATAGGCTGTGTGTGAAACCTGAACTAACCAGTTGTATTTCCTCTCCATACAGCCACCAGTGTGGGATGGACCATGTATGCTAGGTGGAGATGAGAATGAAACCCACCCGCAACCTCTTCCTGGGTCTGTGCTCCATGCTGGCCCTGGGATTCCTCTACTACTCGTCTGGGAGGATCAGTATGAAAGGCTGGGGCCACAATTCATGTGAGTCTTCCTAGGACTTCATATCTCTGTGTTTTTAAGCTGAATGTCCAAACATTAAACTAATTTAGGTATTTCAAATGAAGTGGGATAAATGTTCATTTGTAAGAAGAAGCCATGTGTGAGATCCACAAACCTATTAAAAAAACATATCATGTGACATGGTTAAGCTATGATTGGAAAAAATAACACATTTATGGGGAAATCTTAATGCCGAACGAATGGACGTTGCTTCGTGTGACGTTGCAGAGGAAAGGACGTCTCATTTCTCTAAGAGCACATTTACTTATTTTCTCTCCCCTCGCATTATTTCCCAGTTTATTTCCATGCATCCCGCTGTGAGGGACTATGCTGCGTTCAGATCGGACGCGATGCGAATATTCGCTTCGCTCTAATCGCTCGAGTTTCACCGCGGCTGCCAGCTGTGTTTACTCGCATCATTCAAACAAGACGCGCTGGCTCGGGAGCTACAACTACAACAAAATGAACATATTTTACCGTGATTAAATTGTAATACACGTTTCTAAATGATGCCGACGTAACAACATACTGATACCGGTTAGTAAAAACCATGAATTAATGCTTGACAAGTCTGCAGACAAGACGGCAGGCGAAAAACCTTTTTAAAATGCTTGTTTTCTGAATGGAGATTGGGTCGACCAGGCTAAGCTAACGTTGTATATGCTCACTCCACACTCATAACAACGGCCTACAGACATAAATAAACAAGCAACTGTATTCGCCATGACACAGACAGTCTGTGGTTTGTACTTGTTTAACTTCTGTACAGTTTCTGAACAGATATGAGGAGCTGTGATCTCTGTGTGCTAACTGCTAACAGCTAATGGCTGATGTTTTCTGGTTGAACGTCAGTGACGGCAGGCTGAGATCCTCACCTCTGATTGGCTTCCGCGAGAACGCGTCACGTGAATTTGACGCTCGAGTTGAAAAAATGGAACTCTCGCGTTTGACGCGGCACCGTTCAATCGCCTCAATCGCGTGATTGCGTCCACCGCTTCATGCGCGCCGTCGGATTGAATTTGCATCTGATCGTGTCTCTGCATTGACTTTACATGTAATCGCGCCGCCCCCAAACGTCGCATCGCGTCCGGTGTGAACGTA
>NW_011341929.1:0-6248 GCF_000735185.1 Notothenia coriiceps
CGTTTGAGAAATTGTGCAAGGCATACAGTAATAGTCCGAATAGTCGATTAATCGTTTCATTAATCGATAGATTAATCGATTATCAAATTAGTCGTTTGTTGCAGCCCTAGTGTGAACGCAGCTTAAGTTAAAAAAAAAGAAGGACATACTCTACTTCTGAAAATAAGAAGAAACGTTTTCAATATTTTGACTAAATATTTATTTTTGAGTTTATCTTTATGATAGTTTTCTCCCTCAGTTGGGAAATCGTGACTCATTTTTATTTAAGTAGAGCCATGCCAAAACGGGTTCCGTAAACTTTTAGCTAATGACGACAGGCATGTGTCCTCCAGGGACATTTTAGGAGGACACATGCTATAAATATTAAAAAACATTTAATGTTCCCATGAAACGAAATAAATGCTAAGTTTATTTTTTCTGTCCCGTATGTTGCCGTGTCTCAAGTCTATTTTGAGTCTCTCGCTACCTCACTGTTTTTTTTCAAACTTCGATAGCTGCCATAATCAATAATGTCTTCGAAGCCCGACCCGGAAGTTACCATTGTACTTATTTTACCGACTAAAAGACAATGGGATTTTTCTTTTGGATTTTGGAATACTGCTGAAAATATGCTCTGCGGTAAACGCATGTTTATGATGCTTACAGTCACAATAATTCACGTAACCACCGCTAAGCTAAATGCGGCTAATGTTTGTTGTGATGACTTTCAGTTGTCTCACTTAGCGGCTTTTTAGCCGCTGATGTTTTTCAGAAGCCTCAGACTTTATCACTTTTCATCACTTTTCATTACAGACATATTTTGTCGTAGAACAGAACTTGAACATCTCTCTAGCCTGTGTTAACCATATACCTTATTCAGGCATCTAATCAGAAACTCCATAAAGTTACTTTGAGATTAGCATACTGGAAGTGTTAAAATGCTAATGTATTTCTGGAGTTTAAGGTATCAATACTGTACCAATTTATTCACATGAAATTCAAAACTACAAAAACAAAATCTGCCTGCTCTGTCGGCTCTGTCCTTCGCACAGCTTCATACCAAAAGTTTAGATTGTTTTTATTTTATTTAGCAGCTTCAAACCATTAATGTTTATGTCGTCCTTTCTCTGAGTTGCTTCATAGCATTTCATAAATCACTCCTTAGCAAGGTTTCCTTGCTAAACACTTTAGCCAAAGTTAAAACTTCAGAGTATTCTCAGAATGTCTGAATACGGCTCCTGAAATTAGCAAAAAACAAGTGTATTTCACATTTGTTTTGGTTTTTAATATAGAGATGTACAGTGGCCGACGGTTGCAACCGAGTTGCAACAGCCCAAAAACACTTCTATTAGGATAAACGCGCTGCCGTTTCAAAAACAATGCTAATATACAAAAACACCAATGTAGCAAAAATGCAAATGAAGGAACATCTTCACCAACTTGACGAAATATGCACAGCTTTTACGAAAGAACAAAATTCTGCAAATTACAAAAACACTGCAAGAAGCTCAACACAAAGGAAATGGCGCACAAAGCTGGTACCGGAGCGCTTGGTGGCGCTCAGGGATTATAAAGTTGCTAAACTTTCACTGTTGGCAGATATAGCCTGTTTTCGCAATTGTATTTGGTCAGTATATTGGAAATAACTACGTTAGCTAGGTAGCTTACAGCAGATCTGCAATAATATTGGAAGGAATCATGTGATCCTATTGTTCAAATAAGCGGATAAAACATTTTACATAAATTCAAAATGTCAGTTTCAAACTTTTATCAATCCCTGAACGTCAAACAAGCGCTTCCGGCTCCCCAGCTGTGTTACCTTTTTAGTGTCTCCTGCTTTATTCTATTTCAATTTTTAGTGTATTGGCACCTGTCGGCACCGCACAATGCAATTTATCACAAGGCCGTCAAGCTTGGGCCGATTAACATTTTACCAACGCTGAGTTGTGGCGCAGTGGGCACTCGAACCTTGCTATCCTCATGATTTTGAAAAGATCAGAAGCAAACCCATGCGCCACAACAAATCCAGCGTTGGCTAACAATGTATCGCCAGGCCCTTCAGGCCGAGAGAGGTATGCCGCATTGCTGCGGTGGCCGACAGGTGCAAATACCACTAAATTGAAAAATAAATTAAAGCAGGAGACACAAAAAGTAAGCACAGCTGGGCGAACCGGAGCAGCTTGTTGAACGGGTTCAGGGATTCAGAAAGTTTGAAAACTGACCAAAATTTTGAATTTAATGTAAAATGTTTTATCCCTTATTTGACAATGGAGTCACATGATTCCTTCATATTATGCAGATCTGCTTGTAAGCTACCTAGCTAACGTAGTTGTTTCCAATAATACTGACCAACATATCAATTTGCGAAAACAGGCTATATCCTGGCCCACAGTGAAAGTTTAGCAAACTTTATAATCCCTGAGCGCCACCAAGCGCTTCCGGTAATCCAGCTTTGTGCCGCCATTTCCTTTGTGTTTGAGCTCTTGCAGTGTTTTTGTAATTTGCAAGAATTTTTGTCATTTCGTAAAACTGTGCATGACTTCGCACGTTGGTGAAGATGTTCCTTCATTTGCATTTTTTGCTACATGGTGTTTGTATATTAGCATTGTTTTTGAAAACGGCAGCGCGTTATCCTAATACGAAAGTGTTTTTTTGGGCTGTGCAACTCTGGTTTGCACTGTCGCCACGTTGGTACAATGTCTCTATATTTAAAATATCCAATAAAAAATTGTGAAATTATCACTTGTTTTTTTGCTATATTTCAGGCTCGTATTCAGAACATTGAGATACCTTGAAGTTTTTTTAATCTTTGGTCTTTAAGGTTTAGCAGGAAACTTGCTAAGGAGTGATGTTTATGAAATTCTTAATGAAGCCACTCAAGAGAAAGGACGACATAAACATTAATGGTTTTGAAGCTGCCTTAAATAAAATAAAAACAATCTAAACTTTTGTATGAAAGCTGTGCGAAGGACAGAGCCGACAGAGCAGGCAGATTTGTTTTTGTAGTTCTGAATTCTTCTGTTGAATAAATTGGTACAGTAAATTGATACCTTAAACTCCAGAAATACATTAGCAATTTTAACACTTCCAGTAATGCAACTCACAAGTAACTTATGGAGTTCTGATTAGGATGCCTGAATAAGGTATCTGGTTAACAACAGGCCTAGAGAGATGTTTTCAAGTTCTGTTCCACGACAAAATATGCTCGGTAATGAAAAGTGATGAAAAGTGAATAAAGTCTGAAGGATTTCTGAAAAACATCAGCGGCTTAAAAAGCCGCTAAGGAGACAACTTGAAATCATCAACAACAACCCCCCATATTAGCCGCAATTTTAGCTAGCGGCTGGTTTACGTGAATTATTGTGACTGTAAGCAACATAAAACATGCGTTTTCCGCAGAGCATATTCTTCAGCAGTATTCCAAAAATCCAAAAGAAAAATCCCATTGTCCTTTTAGTCCGGTAAAAAAGTCAATGGTAACTTCCGGGTTCGGCTTCGAAGACATTATTGGATTGGCAGCTATCGGAAGTTTTGAAAAAAAACACGTGGAGGTAGCGAGAGACTCAAATAGACTTGCAGACACGGCAACATACGGGTACAGAAAAAAATAAACTTAGCATTTTATTTCGTTTCATGGGAAAACAATTAAATGTTTTTTAATAATTTTTGCATGGTGCTCCTCCTAAAATGTCCCTGGAGGACACATGCCTGTCGGTCATTAGTAAAAGTTTACGAACCCGTTTTGGGCAATGGCTCCTACTTAATAAAAATAGTCAAGTTTTCGCCCAACGAGGGGAGAAACTATCATAAGATAAACTCAAAATAATATTAGTCAAATATTTGAAAAACGTTTCTTTCTTATTTTTCAGAAAAGTAAGTAAGCCTTCTTTTTTTTTAAAACTTAAAGCTCGCGTTCACCACTAGGNTTAGTGTATTTGCACCTGTCGGCCACCGCACAATGCATTACACAAGCCGTAAGCTTGGCGATTTACATTTTACCAACGCTGAGTGTGGCGCAGTGGGTTAGTGCGCTGATCTTCAAATCAGAGGATAGCAAGTTCGAGTCCCACTGCAGTCAGCATGTCGTTGTGTCCCTGAGACACTTACCCCCTAAAGAAATGCTCAATATTAGTTACATTGCATGGTTTCCCGTCTTTCGATTATTTAAGTACATGTAATAATGCACACATGTTGCTCCTCTCCTATGAGAGGACAGATTTATGGGACCCATGTCTAACTCAGACTTTGCACTTTACAAGGAGTGAACATTGGATTCTGTTTAATGTAGCCGTTATGATGCTGATTTGTCGTCTGTGTTCCAGGAAACTGTTGTTGCACTCACCATGTTCTCCGTGGCCATCCTGGGACCATCTGGCTGGATCCTGTGCCACCTGGAGGACTACAAGAAGAAAGCGTAGAATGGACATTTTAACAGTATCATACCTCGTGTCAACCTGGGACCATCACCAGAACATGGAACACGTTTTACATTCAGCCTCTACCTCTCACAATTCCACTCCACATCCCATACAGAAAGCAACTGTTTTACAAAATTGACTGATACATGAACACATGTATTGTAGTTCTTTCCTCTTAAACAGTAATGTTACAAAAATAAATGTTTTACAAAACAATAGCACTTATTGTTTATATTGCATTTGTGTACTAATTTTGGATAAGACTTGAAGTAATATTCATGAAGAATATACTCTTTAACAGTATAATACATTAATGTATGGTTTAAACCAGGGACTAGCCGTCATATTTCATGTTTGTGCCAAACATTATCTTGAATTTGACTTGGAAGTTATATATTTTATTACAATGAAAAAAAAACTGGTTGCAGTGGCTAATTGTACTCAATTAAAATCGAACTTAAAAATAAAACTACTAATGATTTATCCCAGGGAAGCAATATGTACCAATGAGTTCAAATGTCTGAACATTGCCTACTTATTTATTGTCAGCAACCAAAAATGGTCATCGCTCTTGCTACACGTTCAGAGACTGTCATTGCATGCAATCCAAAATACAATATTTCCAGATATACATGCCATAAAGCAAATGCAGTCCCTTCGGAGAACACTACATATTTTTGATATGTGGAGGAAACACAATTTCCCCCCAAAAATAATTTTGCAGTAAAATATTTGTATACAACCATCGATTTCAAATAAAGAATAGACAAGTAATAAAAAAACATGCTTGGACTTGTTCAACTGAGTGTATTTGAAAAAGAACAACAGCTTTATGAAGCTCACATTTTATTGTTTGTACATAATACAATATTCAAGATAGATACAGTGATACAAATAAAACATAACATTCAAAGTGAAATATTTATCAAATACACATTTGGTTTTGATTGCCTTCTTATTTGTAATAGATATATAGTCTATATTTAATTAAAATACATCTTAAATGGAGTCGTTACAAATATGCGTTTTAGATTATGTTGTCCCTCCTGGACTTCCATACCTTCTACAGTGAAGTCACCTGACCGGGATTAACCACGCCCACTTCTGCAAGAACGTAGCTTCAGCGTCAGACTTCATCTTCGGCAGTTATAGCCATAGAGGTCGCGATAAAGCAGGAATAGTTGTTTTGTCTTACTGGTGTTTTATCATCTCAGCTGGTGTAAGTATTAGCATTATTTAATGATACTATTTTATATATATATATATATATAGGCCTACACACATTTATAAACATATATATATATTAATGTTAAAATAGACATTTATAATATGTTATAAAATAAACGTTAACATGTTACATGACAAACAAAAAAACGAAACATTATATATAGGCTATATATACAGATGTTTGCTAATATATCCCTCTTATATCCATCAGGAATTAATATTAAATGATGAATTAACATGACCTCAGCACTGCATAAGTGTGGTCGTCAGTCATATTGACAAAGATATTGTATATTATGCATACAGTCTATGATATTATGCAGCGTTTATAAGGACGGTATTTTGCTTGTCAGATTCATTGTCAGATTCAGATTTCGCGGGTGTGCCGTGTCTACGTAGAGCTACGTCGATCCTTGCGTAATGCGGAAGTGGGCGCGGTTAAATCTAAACTGGGTTGGAATAACGATAGACGCGACCGGGAGTTTTTCACGTAATGAAACAAGCGTCTAGGCGGGGCCTCGTTCATTCCTATGAGAGTTGCTCATTGGCGCATGAAGACAAAATGGCCCAACTTTTGAGAGAGCGAAACGTCACGAAAGTATTCATATAATCATATAATCCGTT
>NW_011341930.1:0-13210 GCF_000735185.1 Notothenia coriiceps
GTTTCCTATTTGCTATAAATCACTTGTTAATATCGGGAAAATGGGTCAAATTCAGAGGTATCCAGAAAAGTCTGGATTCAAACTTGCCGCTGCTTGGTGCTGTGTCTTGACGTCACGTGTGGTTCCGCGAATCCTGGTGAGTTCAGCCCGTCCCAGCATCACACAGTGTAGCATTGCTGGTATAGCCGCATGTCAACTTTGTGTATCAGTGTTTATCTCCGAGTTTGTCTTGTTTTTTCCCGATTTCCCGAGTTTAGGATCATGGTGAAGAGGTGTGTCGTTGGCGGGTGTAGCAACACCAATCGGGATGGTTTTACCGTTCATTTGTTCCCGAAAGAGAAGGCCGGTGGTGCACATTCGCGTTTTGCTGGCTCGAACCTATACGGTTCTAGGCCTCTTATTTCTGGTGTAAAAGGCGGCAGAGATCGTTCAGATTCATCGTCACTGCTCGCATCGTCCACACCAAATAATTGTTCTGTCAAATTGTGCCAAATACCAGCGCTATTAGCTTTTTCTGATGCGTAAACATCAACAATATTTGACGCCATTTTTCGTTGTGAACTCTCGCTGGCTGCGCGCATTGGCTGTCGATCCGGACGGCAGCAGGGATCCAGACAGCGGCAGCCGGGAACCACACGTGACGTCACGAAATGGCCTGCTTCCAGAAGCAAAGTTTTTTTTATTGGACCTAATATTTTTCCTTTTTTTACATATTATTCAGTATGAAATAAAGAAACATACATTGACTATCTGTTGCATACACCCCCCAGAAATCAACTGCCAAAAACTGTTTTTAATGTAAGATAAGGACTTTAAGTTGTGAGAACGTTCCCCGCTAGCTGGGCAGGTACTTTCCTGGGAGAAAAAGGTTCCCATTTCTGATTGGCTGGGCGAATTGCAAACCAGGCCCTATATAACTCGGAAAACTTTTGTGAAGCCACCATTTTATTAGCTGGCATTAGCATTATTAGCATTAGCCCAGCGCACCAACGAAGAGAGACTAACTTATGGCAACACAAAATAAAACATGGGAGCGGTGGAGTGATGAGGTGTCGGCGTTCTGGCGATTTAGTACAACTCCGGGGACTTCCGGCCGGGGACTTCGGGTGGCAGTATACGCCGTGAAGTTGTTTACGGCCTGCCAGTCAACCCAAAGCAGAAGAAGAAGTGACGTGAGCTGCTCCCTCAGGTACTTATTCCGGTGTGAACGCGATTTACTAGATAGTTCCAGGAAATAAAAGTTCCGGGGAAAAGTTCCGGGAACTATTCCTGGGACAAGTACTTGGTGTGAAAGCCCCTAAATTCTTGCCTCAGACAATAACACCTCACCTCTGAAAGCATATCTCACTGCTCCATAGTTTGCTCAGGTTCTCCCTTTCTATTATCATGAACAATTTGCACTTACATAATGTAGCTACTTTCACTACCTCACTGGATATACAGTATTTCACTTTCAATTAAACTTTAAAAGCTGTGCACAATGCTTTAATGAACATAGTGCAATATGTTTATATGTTTCTGTCCCTTTAATAGCTATTAGAGAATGTTCTAATTTATTCTGTATATTTTATAATGTGTATTCTTATACACTCTTCTATGTGTTTTCTACTTTGACCATGCATATATTTGTTTTATTTTTATTTGAAGTTTATTCTATTTTTTAAGAAATGTTGTAATTCTTGCACAATGATATCCAACATGACAAAATAATTTCCCAAGTATATCTATCCATCTATCTATCCATCTATCCATCTATCTATCTATCTATCTATCTATCTATCTATCTATCTATCTATCTATCTATCTATCTATCTATCTATCTATCTATCTATCTATATCTATCTATCTATCTATCTATCTATCTATCTATCTATCTATCTATCTATCTATCTATCTATCTATCTATCTATCTATCTATCTATCTATCTGTCTCTGAAGAGACTCTGTATGATCTACCTGAGTGCTTTAATAACGATACATTTCCTGCTGGAGGGACTCCACCCTACCTGGCGTCTGAGTGTCTCTGTCCTCCTCCTGTCCTCTTTATCATCATCTGGCCGCTGGATTAACAATCAGCGCAAATTATAGCCACAATAAACTCCAAAACACAGGTTCAAGGGTCAGCTCTGCATGGAGAGAGGCTGTGTAAAGGATGGTTTAGAGACTGATACTGCTCTACTTATTATTATAAACTCACATGATCTGCCTGTCAAGTCTTATTGTCATAGCTTGTTATTTAAACGCTTGATGAAAACAAAGGATATTTCCTCATATCATTAATACATTGCATTACATTTAATTTAGCTGACGTGTTAATGCGAAGCGAATTACGCAATCCAATACCGTGAGGAAAGTTTTATTTGCAAATTAAATATTTCGATTATAACAGACACATTTCTTTGAATACAAAGGCCTACTTTGTTATAGCTTAGTGTTACTGTAAATATACAGTAGATGGTTTTAAAAATTAATCTACCTCATTTAATCGTGAAAGAAATAATACATAAGCACGGTCATAATACCACCGCTTTGAAAAGGTCATGATTGATACAAATACCGATTTTAAAAAGATTGCACATTGGTCACTCGCAAAATTATCTTGTACAATTTTTTTCTATTCTGTTTCTTTGTACACCATTTGTATTGTTTTATGTTCATTTCTTATATTGATGTTGCATTGTTGGAGGAGCCTGGGACAGCAGCAAGTCTTAATGTACAGTATGTAAGACTTTAATAATTCCTCCGCCGTGATCCACCTGGGCCAATTTGGAGCCATTAGGCCTGTAATGATTTACTTCCAAACCCGCCGACATCAAACGGCGGAGAACAATGTGAGTCTGCTCCCTGTCTCTGCCTGCGCGTCTTTAATTCTCCATAACAAAAGTACAAAGGCCGAGACTGAGACCAAAGGCTCCGTCCTTAAACACCTCTACACCTCCGCGGCCGCGGCGCCGCGCCGGCCCGACGCGCACACGGCTGCCCGTCTGGAGCGCCTGTGATAGGGCAGAGGAGAGCAGAGCCGCCCCGGGTACACAGACAGTGGTGAGGAGGAGGGGGGAGTCGGGTCAAACACACCTCATCTTCACCCTGACTGTCTGCGTGAAGTGTGAGAGTCAGGGAGAGAAGTTTGTCAGACTGCAGACAGCATCATCAGCGGAGAGACACACAGGAGGATTTATTTATCATTTCATTCTAACACCACAGATGCGTAAGTAGGCCTATGTCAAAAATGCTTGTTCATCACTGTCAAGTGCTTCCAAAGTGGAATAACTGAGATCACTTTATTTCTTATTTCAAAATAGAAAAGTATAGCCTCATTAAAATGTCCAAAACACAACTGTCCATATGATTAATCGAGTGTGTTGTTATTGGCAAGGCATGCAGCACGTTTAAAATATAGGATATGTCTACACAGGGCAGTTCAAAGTGCAACAACAATCAACAAACTTTAAAAGTGAAGAGATTACAAATACAACAAGCTCAAATTGAATTAGACAGTTATATGTCTATAAATTATTTCCGTGTTGTTTGGGGTCCAACAGAAATGTGTAAAATACTAAAGAAGTGCAACATCGACCCATAGTTAAAAAAAAAGTGTGTTCTTGTTTTAAAATACAAATAGTTTTAAAGAGTTTTAATACAATTATTTGGTATTTGAAAGGAGACCTGTGTAAAAAGTAGTGCACCAAACCAAAAGTTATTAAGCAGCATGGAATATATTGAATGTAACCAAGTTTACAGCTGAGTCTCTGACAACACAGAAGTAATGTGACATAGGCTACAGAAGCATCAAAATGCCATCAGTTCAGAATCAAGTTACAATTATCAATGTAGAGGCGTTTACTCAGAGGTGGGAGAAGTACTTCAATATACAGGACCAAATGTAAAAGGGATCAATAAGTGTAATGGCACATTTTTTGTATTAAAACGTTATGATTATTGATGCATGTCTCTATCAAAGGTGGAGCTAATTGTAATTACTATATACTGCTGATATCTTAGTATATGTTAATGTTTATTAGTTGATTTATGATGTAGCTAATAATCTGAGTCTGTAGTAACTAAAGCCGATAAAAGTTGGTCCCATAGTTTAGTGGAGTATACTCGAGTACTTCATTAAATTCCACCCTGCATTCTGCTTGATTCATGTTTTGACTTTGATTTGTATCTCTTGTCACGTGTGCTGCTGTAGTTTGTGTACAGGTTAAACCACAATATATAAAACACCGAATACGATTTGACACGATATGGTACAGTCATACCTACTTTATTGCCAGGTCAGGTTAATTTCTTTCTGGCACAGCAGCTGTTTTTGCAACAAAGACAAGACAAGAGAGACTTTGACTAGGGTTGCGAAAGTCAAAGTTGTTTCAAAATCGCAATTTGGACGAGTACAATATTCAAATTTCAGGAATAACGAAATTATTAAAAGCTAAATATATGTGAAAATACAATTTTGTATAAAGTATTGTGGAGCAGCAGAGATCTCCCAGCCTGCAAAAAGTCTTCCACAAATGTAAGAAAACGTATTTGTTTGCTACAGATCCTCTTAAGAAATCACACCAAGATCATTTCATATATTCTTCAATTAGGGAACTTTGATTCAAAAACGACCAATGCCTCCGATATCATGAATCATGATGGATAACCGAAAATAATCGCAACCATTTTTTGGGCGCACAGAGGACCTCTTCAGTCTAACCTTATTACATCGTGTGACCCTCCAATTTACAATCAACATTCAGTTTGACTTGTTTGGGGTCAGATGTGAGACTGAGTTGCCCACATTGATTCATTTATTATCCTCTATGCCTGCCTGTAGTGTCGGAGGACAGACAGACGCCGGTGGCTGCTGTGCACTATCCCGGCGCTGAGGCGCACACGGAGCCGTGCCCGCGCAGCGCGCTGCTGGACCCAAGCCGGCGGCACCGGACCGCGTTCACGCGCGAGCAGCTGTCCCGGCTGGAGCAGGAGTACAACACGGAGAGCTACGTCTCCAGACCCCGCCGCTGCGAGCTGGCCGCCGCCCTGAACCTGCCGGAGACCACCATCAAGGTGTGTGTGTGAGAGAGAGAGTGTGAGAGTGTGTGTGAGTGTGTGTGTGTGTGTGTGTGTGTGTGTGTGTGTGTGTGTGTGTGTGTGTGTGTGTGTGTGTGTGTGTGTGTGTGTTTGTTAACATGGCCAACAGTGGGGGGGAGATGGCCATTACATGGGGGGAAGCAGAAACCGAATCAGAATTCCTTTATGAGTCCCACAGCGGGTACATTTAACAAAATACTTAAAAACAAAAGACATCTTCAATTAAGTTACAGTGAATAGAGTAAATACAAATAATGAAAATGGTTATATAAACAAAAATATATGAAAATGTGTATATATAATATAATTGATCAATAAATAATTAATAAGGAAATTAATTTCCATCTTCAAAATTGTATTTAGTTTAAAAAAAATGTTGATTGCACAAGGTTTTTGTATTTTGTATGTTTACATTGTGCTAAATACTTACTTGAAAAGTAAGAAAAGTTTACTTAAAGTATAAAAAACTATTTTGTAAGTGATTTTTGATTATAAAATATTATAATATGTGTTTTTATCACTATGAATGTTTTTATGTGGTAATTCTTCAATGTAAAGCAACGTTTGGATACTTTGTTTACTATTACTATATCGTATATAATAAATGGGTTATGCATGTAGTAACATGTGTCAAATAAATGTAGTTAATATAAAAAGTACAATATCTCCATGTAGTGGAGTGAATAAATCAGTAACAAGCATCCACTTCCACGGGTTGTGATAAGGGTTCAGACAGGTATTTCATGATGCAGCAACATGAAGGTGTTTTCATCCGACCAGTAGTCTGATAGCTTCCACTACACAGAACATAGAGGCTTCATTTAATACTCTTGCATATTAGAGAGACTGGGTGGTCAATAGGGGCCCAGCAACTACTTTTTGCCCGAGGCCTCATGCATGATAGGATACTCTTGACTAGGGTAAGGGTTAGTCACTAAACTAAAATGAGCTACAATCCTTATTTGACTGTATTGGAGCCACACACAGAGAGACAGGGAGTTTGATTTGGGTTTTTCTGGACAGCTGTTTCCACTCATTGTGCTAAGCATTGAATTAGCATATTTTTCAAAGTGTGAAATCATTCCTTAGATGTCGTATATGGTTTGCCAAATCTGTATACAAAGAGAAAACAGCAGTTTGTGGTTTCATGGGCCGTTAAGTTTGTCCCCCTAACACAAATCATAATTTTAGCATTGCTGTTTCTGTACAGGACACAACATGCTAATCAGTTAGCTTCAAAGAGGTTGGACATTGTTTTTGAACGGATGTTGGATGGAGTCAAGCTAAATGTTTCCCATAGTCTTTAGCTAAGATCATTTCCAGTTCCGTATTGACAACACTGACATTGAGCTTTCAGAAAACTCCATCTCTGATTTTCAATTCTTACCTCATTTGTTCTGGCAAGAAACAGGAGGACAGCTTAAAAAATAAACGACAAACCCCCTTTGACATTTCCCATGAATCTATCTACTTTTCATTTTAGTCAGCGTGCTGGATTGAGCACTGACAGGTTTAGCAGTGTAACATTTGGCCCAGTGCAGCAGCTTTATTACGCAGTAAAGCCACCTTTCTACCAACTACTGGAGGGTCTTTTATGAAAGAGCAGGAATGTGAGGCGAGGCCTCGTAAACGCTGCCACCTGACGCTTTAGAAGCTCAGCCTTCTGAGGAGCTTCTATGAGCTGGTAAAAGATTTGAGGACAGACGGACACACAGAAGACTCCCAGCTTTAAAGCTTAAAAGAAAAGGGAGACATCTAGTTAAGTAGAGAAATTAAATGAAGCAAGGCGATGGACAGCATTGCAATTTAAAATATACATTTACATTGAATATAGTTATCATATGTATGTAGCTATAAGGTCAGTCCTAGAACTAAACCATCCCAACTTGTCTTTGTAAGTGAGAGTAATATAGAGAATATTAGATCAGGGGAAAAATACTATTAAATAATAATAATTAAAGTATATATATCTTAGAGAGTAACTCAGACCATGTGCATGCATAACATATGATCATGTCAATTATATGTTTGAACATTGTCCTTGTATTGTATTGCTGTCTTTTCTGTTTATATATGTCTTTGAATACAGTCAAATCTAAATGATAAAAAGCATAAAGTTTAAGACAAAATACCTGCAAAATAATGACATTCCCTTCGGCCTCAGCTGTACGTTATGTCTACTAATAATTAGCAGATGTTAGCATGCTTCTGAGATTGAATATCAACATTGGTCGTTTGAAGCTTTTTGGTCAAATAACCATTGCTTTCCATTTTAATTGTACAGTTAATTTTTCCCCCCAAAATATTGACTTGTTTGAACAAATCATCTTCTCACAACTTATCCTGACCTTCTTTTTTCTGCTCTTGTCCAAATCTTTTCACCTTCCTTGCCCTCCTTCCTTCTTTCCTTTCCTCTCTCAAGGTGTGGTTCCAGAACAGGCGGATGAAGGACAAAAGGCAGAGACACTCCTTGCCGTGGCCCCACCCTCTCGTGGACCCCCTGGGGGCGCTCCTGATGGGCCGCGCCTCCTCCGGCCTGCCGTACCCCTTCATCCCACAACACCTCCCACACCTCCCCCTCCCCAGTCACTACCCCCTGGCTCTCTCCTCACCCTCGGCCCACAGTCGCTACAATGTGCCCATGAGGACCCTGGACGCACTCCGCCTCTCCCAGTACCACCACAGAGCGGGGGGGCTGCCTCCAACACAAACAGTCCTCTACCCCTCCAGCAGCATTGTGCACCACCCTGTCTCCTGCCCCTGCCTGCTGTGCATGAACTGGGGACCAGAACACCTGCTGAAGGCCAGGGGGGAGGCGCTCGGACTGAACCGGCCCCGGAGTCCCAAGGTCCAGCCAGCAGGTCTGGAGCGGAGAGAAGAGGTGGTGTAAAAGAGGACAGAAACTACCTCACCATCCTAGGCGGTCAAACTGCTGTCGGATAAGGAAGTAGCAGCATCACTGTGTCTTCAATTAATGTCACGTGCACTGTCGAGCTCACTATGGTAGGACATTTTAGAGTTTCATTAACTAAGAACAGGAAAAACACAATTCCTAGGTCTTATCTATGCCAGTCACATGACACTGATAATAGCAGCAATTTGTTTATTGGATGACGGAAAACTGTTTCCACAATAGAGTGCTACAGGAATGAGTCCCAAAACCCGGTAATGGGTTAGCATTTTACCATTTCCGGTGCAGTTTTTTTAACTAGTTTTTTAACACCCTACTGGTGAATGTCCAGAGCCTATATGTGTATAGACACTTCCTCACTTGTCTTCTACTCTAAATTACACTACTAAACGTGGTCACGTCGAGCATTAGCCACCCTTAGCTTAGTGGTGATGATGTCAAACAATTGCGTAGTTTGTTTATAGCCTAATGTTAGCTTTTTAGATTTACATTTACGCTTCCAAAATAATAAAAGTAATGTTAATATGTGGAGATTTTCCTGCTGAAAAAAATGTGTCAGTATCATAAATGTATGTTTGACAAAGATCTTCAATACAATGGAAAAATCCCATTGCTCTTTGTCAATGGAGCCCTTGTGATGCTCCGGGTTCGGCTTACAAAAATACGTCAACACTGCAACACTATTCATAGGTTTTATCTCAAACAAGGCCATTTACATGAGCATGGAGCCATATTT
This sequence comes from Notothenia coriiceps, assembly GCF_000735185.1. Taxonomy (NCBI): domain Eukaryota; kingdom Metazoa; phylum Chordata; class Actinopteri; order Perciformes; family Nototheniidae; genus Notothenia; species Notothenia coriiceps. Next base: position 8,727 of record NW_011341930.1, read on the forward strand.
GTATTATGATTAGGATTATAATTCATGACCATTTTCAGCACAAAGGCAGCTTTTACCTCCAGACTGTGGGTAGGCCTATAGTCCTTGTTTATTCGCCTCAGAATCTACCAACTGTGCAAATGTTAGCAACTCAAACTTGTTGCTTGCATTCTTAAAAAATACAGCCATTATACTGCAAGAGCAATGTTTTCGTACCTAATATTTTTAAGTTGCATGTATGCAACATGGCGCAGCCTCTTTCCTATCTGTTGCAGCATATAAAAGCTTTGCACACTTCAATATTTAAAGAGTAACACTCAAAATGTTGTTGCTGACCTCTAGTTGTCTAACTGCTCAGCTTTCAGCAAACTTCTAACTGGTCTTAAATGACAGTAGGCTATACCTGCTGCAGTTTTTCTTCATTTTTTAAAAACGTTTAGAGCTTAGGAATACATTCATAAACTGTACATTTCACCAAGACTGACTTTAAAACACATACTTTGAAAAATAATTTGTTCTCAACTTTTTATATATATTTTCTCACCACTTGGAGACTATCAAGTGTAGAAGCTTGCTTTGCTCCAGTAAATGTGATAGTTTTCAGTTCATGCATACAGTTTTTTATTGAAAAAAGGGAGTAGATATAAGCGAGAAATTACAGTAGCTATGATCTGTCAAATGTTTGCAAATGTAGTTGTGTTGCCTTAAAGGAAAACTGTCTTCTGGCTCCATGCCTTTGATTCCATTGCCATACTAGCATCTGGTGGTCAGCTCTTGAGGATATCGTCTGTTACAGCATTTTTGCACTTTAACGTAAACATTTTCAGATGTTTCCTTTCGACAAAAGGCATTGTTGTTTTCTGAGGTCCTTTAATCATTATACCTAACCAGTGATGTTTTTCTTGAAGGGCAAACACAAAAAATGCCTAGCCACTGTAAGTGTGCATATCTGTGCACAATGTGGCCGTGGAGGGGAGCAAATAAAGAAGAAAGACATCTTGAAGTCAATGTCTGTAAACGTAAAATTGCACCATGTGAAGCCTTAATGTACATATAATGCTGTTGGAGTTGTTTTGATTGTTTGTCTGCTGTAACACTAATGACTACTGTAAACTGTGTTCGTTATTCTCCCGTCCAGGAGAGAAGCTTTAAAAGGAGACTAAATGGAGTCTCTGTGAAAGTTCAATTGGGTACTTTAATTAAAAAAGGCGCGGGTTGGTCACAAGCATGATATTGTTCAGTCAGACAAACAGCTGTGATCCGCTCCTCGTTAGGGAAGACAAGAGCCCCGATTTCTCGTCCGGTGCTGTTATATATCCTCTGCTGGCTCCTCCCCGCCAGCCGGCTCGCCTCGTCTCCAATGTCCGTTGTTGCATTTAAACAGAGGATTGGTTCTTTTCACATTCAACATATGCTTAACACGCCTTTTCTCCTCATATTCTCTTTCATCACTTTTCATTTAACACATTCTAAACGCCGTAATCAATACTCTAAAAAATACTTCTCGGCTCGTTTGGTTTCCGGTCATTCCGGATGTTGTCACATGCTACTCTCGTCTGTAAACAATAATGTATTCAAATAAACTGTACCTTCATTTAATATTCAGCATGGTAGTATCTCGACATCTATAGTTGTAGTGTTAAATCAGTAGGCTTCGGTTTTCACCACTCCATATCATTTCGCTACTAAATTCACCTCTTTAGGAAATCGTATATTAGCCACATGCTAAATGCTAACCGTAGATGAAGGATTTTCAGAATAAAAGCTTAACTGCTTGTGCACAAGAATTTCTGGTTTTTCAGTATAAAAGAGCATTAAAACTGACGGCATGTTTAAACTACATTTCCCCATTAAAACATTGATTTTAATTTCTAACACTACTGCTTTTATTTATTTGTACAACTGCAATGTTTTAAGTATCATTCACAATCCTGTTGAAATGTGTAACTGTAGCCTATGATACACTTATCCACTTTCTTTTTGAGCGTCCAGATGTTTAGTAACTCTTTCCTGATGGACCACAGTTTATCCACAAGTTTTGGTTAAAGTCTCTGCACAGCTAGTGTGAAGGAGTAAACCTGACAACAGCTTGGGAAACTGCACACAGTCAGGATGCACCTCTCTCTAAAACCACAAATTGACATTGTTACAATTCTGTTGATGTATATATTAAACAAACAAAAAGCAATTTATAATGAGTTGAGTTATTGAGATATAATTATTTATTTTCACTATCTCTGTAAAGTGACTGTGAGCACCTGTAAAAGCACTTACAAACTGGCTGTTAGCTGGCTGTGTTAGCTGGCTGTGTTAGCTGGCTAGCTAGCAACGTGTGCTTGCAGTACCAAATCTTTGCAGACTGCTTGATTAACCTTTTTAAATTAACCATTGCTCCTTTTCGAAAGCAGTATAGTGGTATGCTACTTTGTTTTAAAAAACATTTAGTAGGCTACTTTTATTTGTATGGTGCTGTGTTAGCCACAGAGCAAAGATGTTGGGACAAATTTATGCACACAAAATAGCAAATACAAGTGGCAGAACAGTTTTGTTGAAAGGACCCTCAAGAATTTTGTTTTCTAATCTATATATATGTGGAGTCTATTTCTATATAACATTACAAGACTGATTCTTATTATTACATTATATGCTTATTGTGCTCATGAGATTGCTATGACTATAGAATAAACAGACACCATCACTAATCCCAGGTTCTGATGGGTTAGATACCAACGAGGGGAATAGTCAGAAGAAAGTTTAGCTTGCAATATTGAAAGTAGCAAGGTCGGGTGCAGACACTGAGAGAACACAAAGAGGTAGTCAGAACAGCACATCGCACCGGCCTTCACTTTGTATGGGAGCCGCGCTCCCCCGCAAAGCTAGGAAGTACATTATGGTTTTCCACTATATCTGAAGAAACGTTAGAGAAAACTAATTAGTATGATGGTGCCAGAGTAGGGAGGGACTTCCACAGGCCGGCTGAATGCTGATTGGAGGATCGTGTTGCCAAGAGACTCTATCTGAGTCTGCGCACCAACCAAAGAGAACCAAGTCTAAACCGCGGTATCTCTTCAGCTAGTCTTGACCAATCAAAAATGTAAAAACGGTTTTAATTTTGCATTATTTTAACTTCCTTTATTACAGCAATTGATTGTGTTTGGGAACAGTATGCACAAAGCACTATCAACTATTTATTTAAGAATTAAGAGCAAGTTGCTTGTATTGATCGTTGTGTTTCTTGATGATCAGAAGATTGCAGTAAAAACCAACATACAATGAATTGGTGCGTCCCAGCACCAAGCGAAAATTATAACTAAAATCACATACAAAATAGGAGCGGCCATCAAAGGGTGTCTAGCTGTGGAGAACGAGAAATATTAAGTCACTTCTTCTTTTATACGACCTCACCTTTATTGCAAAGCCATCAGACTTAAACCTGAAATCAGAAAGACGTGGCAGTAGCCTCAGGTGTAGATCTCAATGCAGGAAGCCATACGGTGGTTACCGTTTGTGTTTACTTTGGGTGGGTCTCAGAGACAAGGGTTAGAAATGATTAATATGAAAACTGAAGGAGGCTAGTCTTTCTTTGGTCTTAGTTTAAAGGTAGCAACGTGTTGAGTTCACCTGTTTATACTCTTATTATTCTACTTCTGTTTTCTTGTGTCTGCTGTCATTTCAGACACTCCATCTGCCTGCCCTCAGTAGATCGACTCCACCCGCTCCTGTCACCTACATATCCCATAAATAGCTCCACTTCTACCAGTTTGCTACCTGATTGTCTGTGCATTGTGCCTTAAAGCCTTCCAGCATTTAAATCATAGCCTGCCATCTTCAAATGGTTGTGACAAAAGTCTGTATTTCCAATACTCTGATTTAGCCTGGCCCTCTAGTACTTTGTTTGCCTGCCTGATTTTTTTTATTCTTGTACTTCTGTAGACTTTGCTTTTTGCAGCTGTCTTTTCCATTGTTTTTTTTTTGCCCTTGAGCTGTGAGTAAAGTAGCAACTACACCACAAATTACAAACACACTTGATATATTTCCAACAGTATTTACTTACTGTATATTATGTATTATTTGTAGTATATCGTCCCTGAACTGGACAAAAAACAATTGAAAACAATTACCAGTCTGGCAATTGGCATTAAGCCTATACATAATAAGTTAAAATGTATGGCTATAGATATACATTGAAACATACCTCTAAATGTCACTTGTTATTGAATCTGCCATGTCAACCTTGTGTGTGTGTGTGTGTGTGTGTGTGTGTGTGTGAGAGAGAGAGAGAGAGAGAGAGAGAGAGAGAGAGAGAGAGAGAGAGAGAGAGAGAGAGAGAGAGAGAGTAGAGTAGTAGTACGTAGTAGTACGTACGTACGTACGTACGTACGTACGTACGTACGTACGTACGTACGTACGTACGTACCGTAGTACGTACGTACGTACGTACGTACGTACGTACGTACGTACGTCGGTACGTACGGTACGTACGTACGTACGGTACGGTCGGTCGT
>NW_011341931.1:0-2628 GCF_000735185.1 Notothenia coriiceps
GGTTATCTGCTGCTGAGGCTGCAGGAGGGGGGACCTTAACCCTGAGAATGTAGCCCTCAGAGCCGGGGAATGTGGTGGAGGAATTTAGGCGCTGTGTGTGAGCAGGAGTGAGTCGTGAATGGATGCTGTGCAGCGCGGGGTGCATGCATCATTGTGTGTGTGTGTGTGTGTGTGTGTGTGTGTGTGTGTGTGTGTGTGTGTGTGTGTGTGTGTGTGTGTGTGTGTGTGTGTGTGTGTGAGAGAGAGAGAGAGAGAGAGAGAGAGAGGATACAGAGGGACAGATGTGCAGATATGTGCAGGTGGAGGCATCTCACAGTGTGTCCTTAGACCCTTGCAGGTAATACTCCCAAAGAAACCCCCCAGTTAAAGGGGAATATGCTATACACCTTGGGGAGAGCAGCAGAGGAGGAAGCCTCTCCCAGGACAGAAAGGTGTATGCATAGTTTAAAAATATAATACATTTACAGCATAGACGGTCTAAATGTTTCGAATAGATCATAATGTAATATAAGATTTACAAGAAAGAAAGGCTGAGAGGAACTTTGCATTATCACCTAACATCTTTGCAGACCTTCTGTAGTGTTGAGAAGATCCAGAAAATATGTAGCTACACATTTATTTATTTATTTATTATTTGTATTGATTAATCTGCATTAGCTTCTTGATTTGGTGTTTAAAATGTCAAAAAGTATTACAAATGTCCATTCAAGTTCCTCACAGTCCAAGTTGATGTCTTTAAATGTCTTGTTGTGTCAGTCCTAAACCCAAAGAAATTCACTTTAATGTGAAATAAAACAGAGACATCATTTTTGCACGAAAATACAGTTAATAGGAGGGAAATACTAGAGCTTGAAGCCTGCATATAAACATATAGTGTATATTAATACAAAATAGGTCTGACTAAATATTATTTATTTAGTTTCCAAATGTTGTTCCATCTATGTTGAAGATATTCTCTTAATGTGAAAAATCACAGAAAAACGAGGCTGAAAACAGCATTTTCTCAAATAAATCATGAAATCACTTATTTGATTATCAATAGTTTGAGATTATTTTTCTGTAGACCGACTATTCTTTGCATCTAATGTTGTGATACTGCAAAAACATCTGTGCACAATTATTAAGATTTACTGATCAAGAAATATTAGTGCTGCCTTTTAAGCTTCCTATAAAGCTGATCAACAATACTATTTTATAAAAATAAATATGTGTGAATGGATATTATTTATTTAGTGAAACTGCTGCTAGAGAGGTTTTACAATACAGAACTGCTGCATTCATTTAAATGGTTTTAGTTTTTATTTACTGCTGCTCATATAATCCATGTTGATTTGTTTGCCTCTCACACCTTGCTTCTGAGTTTTGAGGTTGTGGATAATTGAATAGCCTGTCAGGATGAGTAGAGTCTGAATTCAGCCAGTTATTGTGAGTTTTTTAACCCGGTGAGGATGTGTTTTTCAGGAATGGGCGATGGAAAGAGCTTCAGCTCTGCAATGAGGCGAGTGTGTGTCTGCGTCCTGATGCTGAGCATCACCTGCCGGCTGAGGTGAGAACTGGAGCTCTGCAGGGAAACTTGAATGTACTTTGTATTTGTTATTAATCTATTTCTAAAAATATTTTCCTAAGTTACTTTATTTCCAGCCGTGCACTGACTATGTCTACATGCATGCACACAAATATACATTTTTCAGATTTGGGCGGGACTAAAGGGAACTTCTTTTCACTTTTGGTCAGATCTAAAACAATATGTTCTAATCCTCTTTCATCTTTCAGACTAGTGGAAGGAAATCAGGCTAAAATCACATTACCTTTTTTTTTTACGAGACTTTTTTTTACCCAAACGTTTTTTTAACATAATGACTTATTTGCATATTTAAATATAACATTCAAGAAAACTTTTCAAATAAATATAATACAAATAATTGACGACATATTGTGTTCATTTTCAGGTTCGTATTAGTAGTATTTTGTGTCTCTACTGTGACATGTCTCCGTGCTTTAATGTTCAAAAAGCTTTTTATTTTTCTCATACTGCCTGTGCTGCTACCTCTTTTAACCCTCTGTCTGAAACCAGAGCCCAGTCTGCTCTGATTGGTTAGCTGGCCAGCTCTGTTGTGATTGGTCAACCGCTTAGAGACGTCCCGCCCCTTAGCCTATCACGTACAATGCGGAAAAGACCCAAAAAGCAGAATTAGACCTCTTTTATTTGCCCACAATGGGACGAAAAAGGATTTCTCTTTCTGATTAAAGCTTTCTAAACTCCCCTTTCCATATTCTACTATTCTAAGTATTGCACATACAGTGTATTATGTAACGCTGTAGTAAACCGAAGATGGTTTCAGAGAAAAAACAAATATGAAGCAGATACAATATCTCTTATTAGACAACAGATAAAGCGTGATAAGATAATGAGCAGAGAGTTAGCCTTAATATTGGCGGGTGTGAAGACTGCAATCGATCGTGTCTTGTTATTTAAATCTATACATACCAGGAAAGGATGAAATACGGGGAAAACATCCTAGAACACACGTTTATGTTTTAAATTCAATTCCTTTACCGGAACAACAGTGAACAACACACACACACACACACACACACACACACACACACACACACACACACACACAC
>NW_011341932.1:0-2259 GCF_000735185.1 Notothenia coriiceps
TACTGATATACACCTGAACATCAGCAGGAGAGAACTCTTTAATAAAGGCAGTATTTCTTTTAAATAAAATCTCTGGGCAGAGATCCTAAATATCTTGGTTTCTTCTGTTTTCTGAAGGCACTGATACTGATTGAGATTTAATAGAATATTAGACCATAATGCATTATGGGTAGTCTTCAAAGTTCAAGGAGGCCTGCAGCAGATTTCTGAGTTGCAGAGAAACTTGTATATCTCCGACCTGTTCCCACACACTCTGCTTGTAGATGTGGATTTGGAGGGACACAGATTTTCATCTTCAGGTGTTGCAGAAGTTGTTCCTTGGTGCCGCGGTTCAAATTACATATTTCTCACATGGAAGAAATAAAAATCAGATGAAATCCCGGTGGGTTGAGAGCAGCGTTGGTGTGTGTGTGGGCTGAGTGAACTGCCTCTGTGTTCTTTTAATAGGCTGCAGAGACAGAAAAGAGGTGCTTCACAACCCCATTACAATCCAATTATTCTTGGCATTTTTCAAAAACAATGTCAGCGATTTGACTCAAACGTTTCCCTCACAGGAGAGCCGCCATTTTTCTCTCTGTTGAAAACCAAATTGTGCTATCCATCACGAGTACATGCCACTTCTGCCAGAGTGGAGAGCAACATTATACTAACGGGACAGAGAGATATTAGGATAAAGCACCCTTCAAAGGAATCCTTTTTTCATGCATCTGTCATTTATATGGTGTCCGACAGGGTAACGCGCTGCAACGATCAAAAACTCTTCCATCAGGAGAAACGTGCTACAGTTTCAGAAAAGATACAGATATAAAAACACAAATGTTCAGCATTTAGAAAACATTCAGCAACTTGAGGAAACATGCGCAGCTTTTACTAAAAGCTGCAGAAACCAAACGCTGCAAGAAGCTCAAAAAACAACGGAGACCAAGGGACACTAAAGAGTGACGCACACAGCTGGGAGACCAGGGGACACTAAAGAGTGACGCACACAGCTGGGAGACCAGGGGACACTAAAGAGTGACGCACACAGCTGGGAGACCAGGGGACACTAAAGAGTGACGCACACAGCTAAATTCGTCATGTGTTTTGGATCATTTGTGTTTTTATATCTGCATCGTTGCGTGTAAATAACCCTTTTTGACGATTTGACCCAACCATAATATAATAATTTAATAAAAGAACAAAAGTGCAGTGTTTTCTGGGTTTAGGACTCATTCCCGCACCTCTCTATTCCTCCAAATAGAGAGAATGGATTTAAAGTTAGTCAGCATCTCAGCGATTGGCTGCTGGGGAGAGGTGTCTCACTGATAGAGACTCTACTCTGAGCTGCATATGGATCCATGGTTCCACAGTGGAAGACGTTTCCCCCTCAACCAATCAGTGCGCTGCATGCAGAAACATCAGATTTGGCTTTTTGTGAGCATGTCTAACCTTCACCAAACAGGGCTGCATGCTGCTTGGGACTCATCGGGATACTTCCAGTGAAATATCTTGTTTCAAGGCTTTTCTTGAAAATAACTGAATTGAATGCCTTTTTTTCTAAATGGTGCTGATGTGTATTTTCTATCTTCTCGTAGATCCAGGTTCAGCAGAGAGCGTTAAACTAGGTAAGCTTTCCCCTGAATCCCAAAGTTAATAATTGGTTAAAAGTGGCAGAGAGTCCGGACTTTAAAACGTCTCAAAGTGCGGAAAAGGACCTCAAACGACCTCATGTGTGCCGGTCGAGCAACAGCCCCAAAGATAAACAAACAAGGAATAGATGAACAGTAAATCACACGTGAGGAAGGAGCTCTTGTAGAAAGGAAGCTGGATAAACAGGAAGTTCATTAAAGCTCTCGTAGACATAACAACACTTGTGTCTCTGTTTACTCACAGATCCACTCTCTCTCCTCGTCTTGTTAATGACATGACATGCCACTTTTTAGATGCTTTTATCAACTTACATTCAGTACTGTGGACAATCCCCACAGGAGCACTTTGGGGTGAAGTTTCTCAGGGACATGTTGACTGCAGTGGGGTTTGAACCTGTGCCCCCCTGACCCCAACACCAATGCACTAACCACTGCGCCACACACACACACACCTAACGACATGCTGACTGCAGTGGGGTTTGAACCTGTGCCCCCCTGACCCCAACACCAATGCACTATCCACTGTGCCACACACACTGTACCACACACACAAACACACACACCTAACGACATGCTGACTGCAGTGGGACTTGAACTTGCTACCCCCTGATTCCAAGTCCAGCGCACTACC
>NW_011341933.1:0-1424 GCF_000735185.1 Notothenia coriiceps
AGTACTTCTACTTTTACTCAAGTACAAGATCTGAGTACTTCTACTTTTACTCAAGTATAAGATCTGAGTACTTCTACTTTTACTCAAGAACAAGATCTGAGTATTTCTACTTTTACTCAAGTACAAGATCAGAGTATTTCTACTTTTACTAAAGTACAAGATCTGAGTACTTCTACTTTTACTCAAGTACAAGATCTGAGTACTTCTACTTTTACTCAAGTACAAGATCGGAGTACTTCTACTTTTACTAAAGTACAAGATCTGAGTACTTCTACTTATAAGTATAGAGTAACTGTGAGTTCATACATGGATGGAAACAGTCCTTAAGGCATCCTCTAATGCAGCGAGACCTCTCTGTTAAAAAGCAAGGCAGCTCTCCAAGTCCACACACACACACACACACACACACACACACACACACACACACACACACACACACACACACACACACACCAGGCCGCCTTTTATTTTTAAACCAGATGTGTTTTTACTGGGTACAGTTTGGATTCCCCCGGCGCTACAAATATGCAGCGGCTGCTCAGACTCTGGTATTCACTCCATGCCTCATTTTTAAAATAATGCATCTTGAAATACTTTAAAGGAACTTGAATTAGCAAACTGTGGACCTATATATTAGAAATAAGAAGTCAAATCAAGGAACTGAGATGGACCTTAGTATATGACATAAAAAGAACGTGGTTGAACTCATTAAAATAAGTCAAATGAAGATGAGATATAGTGGCATTAGATTGTATCCGACCACTAAATGTTGTCCTTTAAAGCCAATTTGTTTTCTTTTCCTTCTTTGTGCACACATTACATCACAGAGGCCAACATGTATTAAGATGTCTGGCTTCGTGATTGGTGCAAAGCAACATTTCCCCTTTATTGGTTTTAAGGAAATAGACACATTTATTTTTTCTGAAAGATTTGAGGATGTTTGGTCAATTAAAAAAACAAGAGTGAAATTACTTCTGTGTCCCAAAGTCTGTAACTGCCATCTCTGAACTGAATGAGAAGTTTGGATATGGACAAGTTTCTCTGTTCTCCAAAAGGAAACGCATGAGTAAATGTGTAATTGATGGCAGGTATACTTCCACATAATTATTCCCCACCCTAGGAGAAGTATCTACTTCATGTCCCGTCATTCAGTTCTTTCTACATTCAGTGCCAACACACCCAGAGGCAGCTCTGGCGTGTAAACAGGTCATTACGTCTCAGAGCTTCTGTTTCCTTCCTTAAATCTGCATTTCATTCACCATCTCTGTCGAGTCCTGCTGTCACTGCCGTCAGTCGGGACTTTTGGTAATTTGTTGCAATCAATTCACTTCTAAACAGAAAGTGTGTGTGTGTGTGTGTGTGTGTGTGTGTGTGTGTGTGTGTGTGTGTGTCTAATCTTTCTTCGTCAGCGTATTTGTTCTCTC
>NW_011341934.1:0-6067 GCF_000735185.1 Notothenia coriiceps
GCCAGCCAGAGGTGATTTAGTTATTAGTTCAATATGTCAAACTGATTTCCCTGACTACAATCTTTAGTTACATGGTGAAACGTTATGCTGCTTGTACTAATTAGACTTATCATATAAGCCACACAGCAGGTCTTAATAGGATGTATTCATTATCTTTACTTATGTTGCGGTCTTTTCAGCAGCGCCATCTCTAAAACGGCGATACAGTCACTACCCATCATTTACATTTCACCGTGACATGGACAAAAATGTAACGTCAGCTTACCTCATGACACGAATCCAGACTCTCCTTTGGAAAACATTGGCCGGGAAACGATAGAACAAGCACGTTTCATGCGAAGACCTGTGGCTGCAACCCGGAGCAAAGCAATAAACCATTGCGTAGCTAACTAGCAGCGCTAGCTTTAGCTAACGTTAGCTAACGAAACGAACTGCCGAGTAAAATTGGAAAACACTGGTAATTAATTATTCTATAATTTGAAAAACTACGGTGTTAAAAACGACAATTTCAAAAATACAGATTCTAATGGTCAGATATAGATATACAGATACTAAAGATAGGCAGGTACTTGCTTTCAAGCAGAACACAGGGGAAAACAAACTTAGCGGGAGTGTTTACGTGTTCGGCGTAATGACGTACAACGGCCTCGACAATTTCTGTAGTCCTATTCAGCCATTCGGTAACAACCATCGTTTTTCAGACACGTAAACTCTTCAAAAATCCCCAGTGGGGTCACTGCTGATATATTTAATGTCGTAGAACAAAACGTGATTTATCTCTTAAATTTGTGTCAACCACAGACCTTATTTCGAGCTATTTTCCAAAAACCCTATGGAAAAAATGCATTGCTTTTTGAGGAAGGAACCGGAAGTGCTAAAAATGCTAACTTACTTCCGGGTTTTACGACGCGTCACTGCGGTTCTCTATTGGCTGGGCGAATTGCAAACCACGCCCCGTTAGACTCTGAATTTTTTAACCGCCTTCGATTCCGAACCAGCATTGCACTTACAGCATCCGACGAGTGGGTCAAATCCCTAGTTGGCTGCGATAACCCAGTTACAAAGCTGTATAACATGAGCACAAAGACAACAAGCTCAGTGAACTCCATCATGTCTGAGGTCGGAAAGTAAACAAACGCCTCATGTACAGCGGGTGGGCTTTATACCCCCTCCCCCGTGTAGTTCTTCTTCTCTCATTTTTTTTTGTACTCGCCGTGAAGTGGTTTTGCGGCCTGCCAGTAAACCCAGAGAAGAAGAAGACGAAGTGACGTCAGCGTAATCTTGCCTCAGGGAAAGTACTGCGGTGTGAATGCGATTGGCACTAGCCCCCTGGCGGATTCAGTGCCGTGGTACTTTAGTGCCGGCAAGTCATGCGGTGTGAAAGCGGCTATAGAGTTTGAGAGGGAGGGGACAGAAATTAGAATACGGGCCGTTTCTCAATGTCGAGTATACCTGCTGCAGAGCCACTATTTCAAGTATATACTAAAGTGGCGCCGAATGCTGGGCATTTAACATGCATTTAAACAGTCCTTCGGTGCCACTCGATGACGTAATACTTGAAATAGTGGCTCTGCAGCAGGTTTACTCAACATTGAGAAACGGCCACTGTCTCCCCAGTTCCGGTATATTGGCATGGGGCAGTCTAAGGTCTGAAAAGTGAAGCCAAAGTCCCCTAAACTTGCATTCTCTCTGATAACTAGTAGGGTTCTACTTTAACGGTTGAAAGAAGAAGTCCGATTGAATAGTTTGGTTTTACTGTAATGTGGTTCCAAATAAAAAAAACATGAGAAAAGACAAAAAAATGAAAATGGAAACTCAAAGCTTCACACTGGTCGTTACCATACCAATGGGTGACATCATGTTGACCAAATACACCTTTTAGGAAGGAGAGGGCTATCTTTTGAAGGGCTTTAAAGGCCATGAGGAGCCTTTTAAACTGGAGTCTTTGTTGAATGGGAAGCCAGTGGAGGTTTAGAAGGATTTGGAGTGTTGTAATCTCTGGTGTGAGAGTTCGTGAGCAGTTTAACCGCCGAGTTTTGGATGTTTTATAAATGGTGGAGGAGTGGGATATTGGGGGATGTTACGTATAGAATGCTGTTAAAGAAGTGGAATCATTGAGCGATGAAGGCGTACATGAGCAATTCAGCAGGTGAGAAAGAGAGGGAGAGGCAGAGACTGGCACTGTTTATAAGATGGAAGAAGGTTGTTTTTTTAATGTGATAACCATGTTTTTTCAGAGGCGAAGGTTTGATGAGAGATGACACCAAGGCTGTGGATTTCATTGTTAAACATGGCGCACCTGCTTTACTCTCTGTTATCACTTCCCTTTGAAGGCAGCAGATCATTAAAAACTAAAGGGCCCATGGAAAAAGGAATCAGAATAAAACTTTATGAATTATAAATGTTTTTTCATATCTCTAGGAATATATTAAAGTTCAACAACATCCATGTTTGCAGTTTTACAATGTTTCTAAGGTTATTAAAATATGTTAACATTTATTTATTTACTTAATATTACTATTAAAGGCACTCAAAAATGTCAGAGTTTGTTTGGCCTCCAAACTGCTGAGTGGGCGTACCGGAATAAGCCAGTCATCCATCCATCTATCCATATATAAATCTAATTATGTTACTCTCTAATTACAGTATGTTTGCTCTTGCAAAATACAAACCCTGCCTGGCTGTGTATATTGTACTACAAAGTATTTTTCAGTTGTAGGTAGTCAGTGTAATGTTGTAAACTGTGTCCTCCTCACTTTCCCTCCCACCTCGCACTAAACTGCCTCAATGTCACGCAGTAAGGCAAAGACAATTAAGGTGTATAAATATGTAAATATGGTCACGCCAGCTCAGCAGGAGGAACAGCGTAATGACATTTTCTGCCCTCGTTTGGCTATTCCCCAAGACACCTCCAAATTAGAAACCTTAATGACAACCAATAACGCACAGATGGTCAAACTCTGGGGGCACACCGGCCCTTCTGATGCTGCCCGGGCTCCTTGCGGCATTGCTCTTCGTGCCAACAATACACAAACAAACACACATAAGGCAAAAGGGACACACAGATAAACACACGCAAATGGGCAAGCCAGCACTAGCATGCAGGGAAGCAGGGACACAAGAATGTATGATTCAGAACACACACTCACACACACACACGTATAATACCTAGCCAGATGCCACCCGTGCCCATGGGGGTGATCATGGTCGTAACTAGAAGGTCAGGTCTTGGCAGGCCGTTTAGGGCCAGGGAGGGCTCTGCTTCAGTGTGTGTTCTCCTATGTGTTTGTTTGTGTGTGTGTGTGTGTGTGTGTGTGTGTGTGTGTGTGTGTGTGTGTGTGTGTGTGTGTGTGTGTGTGTGTGTGTGTGTGTGTGTGTGTGTGTGTGTGTGTGTGTGTGTGTGTGTGTGTGTGTGTGTGTGTGTGTGTGTAGAGGTTATTGTTTGGTGTCTCAGGTAATATGTCCGGCGAGTCTCTGTGGCAGATGTCGACCATCCGTCTTTGCGAAGCTGACATATAGAAACAGTCCCTGTGGTCGCGTCTCAGGAGAGAAACAGGGAGTGAGTACACGCAAGGAAAGAAGTGTTGGTGTGGAGTTTATGTGTGTGTGTGTAATACATACAGAGAGAACGCAAGAGGAGAGACAGAGAACGGGATGTTTTGGCTGCATTCCTACAGTAATTAGTTCAACCTAGCTATTTGTTCTTCCTACCTCCATTAGATGGGAAAATGTTTCTTTTGGGAGTAAGCAAGTTTTCACAGAGGGCAAAACAGTTCAAAGGAAGCAGAAAGATTTGTGAGGGTTGCCAAACTCGGTCACAGAAGTCTAAAATAAAAAAGGAACATTTTAAGAAAGTCAGCTCATTATAATGTATAAAGCAGTTGTTTACTTAAAACAGACATTATGATCATTTCCAGGTTCATATTTGTGTTTTGTGCCTCTCCTGTGACATTTACCTGACGTTTACCTGCTTTAATGTTCAAAAAGTGCTTTGTCTGTCCCATACTGCCTGTACTGCAGCACCTGTTCTTACCCTCAGTAAGAAATCAGAGCCCAGTCTGCTCTGATTGGTTAGCTGGTCGGCTCAGTTGTGATCCGCTTAGAGATCTCCCACCCCTTAGCCTATCACATACAATGTAAGTAAGTCAGTAACATTTATTTATAAAGCGCTTTTCACAGACACAAAGTTACAAAGTGCTTGACTAAACATTAAAACAGCATAGGAATCATACAATAATAAATGACCACACAAGCCACGTGTTAAGAAGTGCTAAGAACACAAAAACACAATAAAAACAGAATTTAAAAAAAATGTGATGGAGCGCTAACCAATATAAGCGCAAGTTTGACAGTGATGTAACTATGTAGGAATCAAATTGAGGGAGGGAGTGGGAGGGAAACTCCTTTGTGAACTCTTGGATTTTAGCCTTTGCAAACCATTTACATGCAAAAACCTATACAGTACACACCAGGGAAGGGGAAACCCCACAAAGCTTTAACCTGTCACAATTTGATGCAGATTCAAATAAATCAATTTAATTTGATTTACTGCCCAGCCCAGAGTAGATTTTTCAGATTCAGATCTTTTGCCTTTCAGTTGAAGTTATCTTAGAAAAATATTTGACATGATAACCTTTCCTTACATTACATTACACATGAACTATAACAATAAACACTTCCTTATGTGGTGATGTTAGGAGTCAGTGTTGGTATTTTTTTTAAACAAACTGCTGCATTGAAGAGCAAAATTCCGAATCGCTTAACACAATCTTGATCCTGCGAATCAGCTTTGTCAAGAGCTTTACAATCTAATTTCACCAGCAATCACACCAACACACAGGAAATAGTCTCCAGGTGCCTCATTTCCTTTCCTCACGCTTCGCTTTGCATTTGCAAGTTGTAGCACGAAAAAGGACTATGAGATTTACTCAAGGCAGTCACTTACTGTGTTAGTGACGGGGAGACCACTTGGCCCTCAGGTACTCAGTTTCCCAACTACCCTCCCCCACGCACAAACTCCTCATGCACCATGGTGATAATTATCATATTATTCCTGGCGAGGAAGGCTCATTATACACGTGTCTATAAATAATCAAGGAGCTTAACAAATGATCCATCTTTAGAAATAGTTCAGAAATGTATAAAGCACATTCTCACATCTGAATCATTGCAGCTCATTATATCATTTGAGTGTGCAACAAAGTGTCAAGGTGCGATTCCAATAAAGTGTTGCCAACACACAGTACTTGTTGATAGCTGAACAATGGGGGATAAACCTCACCTACTGTACTGTGCAATGTATTTATATAAAGAATACAAAACACATTTAATTGGCCTGTCAGATCAAAGCTTCTTTTAAACACTACTTACAAGAGAGCAGGATTATGTATTTGTCAGTGGTTTTAGGGTTGAAAATCAAATTAGCGCTGCATAGAAAGTCGGCTGTCCAACAAGCACTCCTTTTCATCCCTATTTTTCATTTATCTTGATGAAAACCTTTCTCTTTTAATATTTAAATCCGCTTTAATAAGTGAAACAGTTGGAGTCATTCATTTTGTTTGGCAAATGACAAATACAAAATAAAATAAGTTAAGCTTACAAAGCTGAAAGGATTGTTGATTTTATGGATATTCAGTCGGGAGAAACTCATGGTGCATGCGTCATTGTGGACTTTGTCTCACAGTGGCTTTGAAACCTTTAATAATTTAATTCAGTTTAAACCGCATTCTTATGGTGCGTGTTTTAAATCTAAAGTTTTATTAGTGTTTTCTAACTTAGTGAAAGGTTTTCATTGATTGTTTGAATTGTTAACCAGCATAAGTTAGTATCCATAATGATATTTAAAAATCAAATCTCAAAAAAGCATTTTGTAAACACTGCTTAATCATACAATCGGGTTTAATATTTTAAGTGTCCAAATCTCAATCAGGATTCAAGTTTCAAGGCTTAATTGTCATTTGTTCATTAGCTACAGTGTAGATATGTCAATGAAAATCGTAGGTCACAGGCTCCTCCAACAGTGCAACACATATATAGGACATAGAAAAAATAAAACAGATAAAATAGT
>NW_011341935.1:0-1795 GCF_000735185.1 Notothenia coriiceps
GACGTTTTTTTATGGATTTTTTGTCAAAGCACTTAAGATATTCATTGCTATCGGGATGTTAAGAGCATTCCATGGAATATAACAAAAAGTGTATCTCGAGCCGGTTTCTCAAACGTACCTACCCCACCTTTAAGTGCTTTGACAAAAAATCCATAAAAAAATGTCATCTGTGGAAGCCGTGGTAGGCCTACTGTAAAAAGCACGACCAATCATTTTAGCCTGTCAGCTTTCCATCTGTGCACAAACTTATCTCGTGCCCTCATTGGTCATGTGCGCGTTCGTGTGTGTTGGAGGAGGGGCTCTGTAAGGAAGTGGCAGATATGTTCCAGCTGTGTATTTTCAAATTCTAGCGCACTCGAGCTGGTTTCTCCAAAATTACCTACCCCACCTTTCATTCAATTCTGTTTTACAATGTATATCTTCTTCCTAAAATCTACAATTTGTTATCATGCCACGAGCGATCAGAGTGGTTTTTCGATGTTTTCATTGTCTGGTATTGTATCGTTATTTAAGCCCTGAAAATTACTTGTTTAACAACTTCCTTGAGACTTCAAGTAGCCTATATATATTATTTGTCTTCTATGTCTATACATTCTGAAACTTATTTTCTATTAGGTTTGAGTTAATGTGCAACAGCATATGAGATCTTTGAGCATAAGCGTTGAAATTGGATAACTCACAGGAGGACTCTTTTCTTAATAGGCAATACTGATGTTGTGTTCTTGTACCTTGTTTGTATAAATTGTCTATATTAACAACATACATTGGTCCAGCAGATGTCTCGGGGCGATTGGACAGCAGTTAGGCAGTCGTCAAAAGCCTCCTGGTGATAATTTAGCCGTGCCCTGCAGTGACATGATAATAATGCCCTCATATCCTGCTGTGATTCTCCTGATCGGCTGACAGTCAGGCACAAAAGGGCCTGAATCCATTATTAATGGGAGGTGCATTTGCAAACCGGTTCAACATACAAAAGAGCCATCTTTGCTTAAATATTCACAGGAGAGAAAATTGAATATATTCACAATGTGAACTATTGTGGGAAATCTATAATTGCACTCCAACGAAATGGGAGTTTTCACTACATTTGATGGTCCGACCCTCACCTCTAAAAATTATAATAAATATTCCATACTGATAAATAATAGATGAGTCAATAATACTATACAGTTTCTACCTTGCCCTCATTACTCATTACCCACACACATAGTCAAATGTGCTACATCCCAGCACTACCCATAAGCAATTAGTTGCTCTAAAATATCAGGGGGCTAGTTATTCAGGCATGTATTTCACAGTGTTATTGGTTTATCCGGAGCTCTACATGCAGGCCAAGCTCCCGCAAACACAGCCTCAGCAAATCCCCGAGCTCCTCTGCAGTCACCAAAGTAATTGGGGAGGGAGTCCCAAAGGGTCCTCGCACACACTGCTGAAATCTCTGCTACCGACGAGTTGAAATGGCAATGGAAGTAGATAGGTATCTGTGTGTGTGTGTAGGTGTGTGTGTGTAGGTGTGTGTGTGTGTGTGTGTGTGTGTGTGTGTGTGTGTGTGTGTGTGTGTGTGTGTGTGTGTGTGTGTGTGTGTGTGTGTGTGTGTGGGATAAAAGTGCAGGAGGTGGATGGAGCGACCTATTTAGGCCCGCAGTAATTTAGAGTCGCTGGTTGGCTGGGAAACCATCTGGTTCCCCAGCCAACCAGCTGCATCGCCCATTTCTATGGGGATGTCAATTTTCGCTCATGGCGGTAGGGGGGGGGGGCCTGTCCGGGGGCCAATTTAAGCCCCCACTGCTCAAAA
>NW_011341936.1:0-1314 GCF_000735185.1 Notothenia coriiceps
CAGACATCTTCCCCACAGCCCTGACACACACACACACACACACACACACACACACACACACACACACACACACACACACACACACACACACACACACACACACACACACACACACACACACACACACACACACACACACACACACACACACACACACACACACACACACACACATCCAGTTACTTTAAGCCTTAAACACAGACAGAAACAAATGTCAATGTGAATCAAACACTCAGACTCACTGGGTGGTGCTGCGAATGGCGCGGAAGATGAAGAAGTAACAGTAGATGATGATGAAGAGTGGTAGGAAGAAGACGAAGATGAAGAGCAGCATGGTGTACGCTCGCACCGACGGCGTGAAGGTCATGTAGTCCCAGCTGCAGGACGTCAGCAGACCCTCAGGGACGTACGCACCTAAACGCCAACAACACATCGAGAGAGATAAACGTTCAGCTGCTTTATCTGAGGCTACATTACATAATGGTTGTTTGATTATATCATATTGTAACGTTGTACCACCTTGTGCTTCTTCAATACTGTAATTCAATGGAGACATTTTTTCAGTTTTCCAAGATGAAAGTCTCAATTTTAAAGAAAGAATTTGGATATTCCTTAAACAAAGTCATAAGTTGTAAATGTATAGTCACACATTTCTTGGAATGAAATTGGGTGTTTTCTTAGATTCAAGAGTAATTTTGCAAAAATAAAAATATTATATAACATATATTTAATATTCTCTGACATGTATATGGCGCTGAGGGAGGGTGGGGTACAATTCTGTGAACAAACTCCTATAAGGAAGTGGTGTACTTACACATTTACAAGAAACAAATGTCACTATTTTTGTGAAAAACACTGAAAAATGTTGGGAGATTACAGCCACATATTTGTTGTGTGAAACAAGTTGTGTATTCTCCTAGAGTTAAGTGGTAAAGTTGGGAAAAACTCAAACATTTACGATAAAAAAAGGCTATTCTCCGAGTTGTGTTTTCGCAGGGAATGGAAGACAATTCTCATTTTAGTCAAAACAGAGAGAGACAATCTGATATTATCTGATATTCAAAGTAGTAAATGTAAGTAAATCATCTCTCGGTTCTGACAGCAGACACATTTTTACACCTGGAAAGTATTTTCTCACACAGAGGGAGACTTATGGGAGATTTCCTGTTTCCTTACACTATCATTTACACAGAGACACAGTCTGATGAGGAAAATGAGAACCAGGTGTGTGTGTGTGTGTGTGTGTGTGTGTGTGTGTGTGTGTGTGTGTGTGTGTGTGTGTGTGTGTGTGTGTGTGTGTGTGTGTGTGTGTGA
>NW_011341937.1:0-3453 GCF_000735185.1 Notothenia coriiceps
CTAAGGGCTAACACATGTTGGGCTTAGTTAGATTGGTCTTTGTGTTTTGTTGAATTATATGTAACCAAAGTGTATTGTGTATTATGTTTTTTGATTACAGTTTTCACGGTCTGAATGAACCAAATAAATCCTGCCAGTAAATTAAAAACTCGTTGCTGTCGTCTGTACTGAGGGAATTACAATAACAGTCTGACTGAACTTAAGTTTTGACTGTCAGAAAGTAAATGCTTGAAAGTGCTTGCTCTAAACTTTCCATCACCAGGCGTACAGGTTTCAGGGGCCCCTGGACAGGTTGGATCACTGCATTAAACACAAACTCTCTTTAGCTCCCTTTCTGTCTTTCTCAGTCACTCTGCTGTCATTGGGGCAGGGGAAGCACATAAAAGAAGAGTGACACATTTATATTTCTGTGAGCAGAATGGCAAAGTTCAGAGTCAAACTGACACACACACCAAAAGACAAAGGTAGGTTATTTAGGTTGCAAATGGATTTAATGTCGGTTTGCAAAACGTGCAGCCATTTGTAAGCTGTTCAATGCATTTCTTCATGATATCTTACAGCATATTATTTGACACTAATGTTCTAAAAGGAGTTTGACTGCACCACCATATAAACATCGCCCTGAATGCGACTGATATAACCTCACTCATCTAGCCTACTTTTCCACCAAACCACTAAGATTATTCATGAGCACTAATCCTCATAAAATCAAACACAGGATAGCTAAGTGCATTTGATTATGTGTATAGGTAACTTGCTTCCGTATAGAGTGGGTCTCGAGATGTATGTGCATTTTCATATAAATAAAACATGGGGTGTGCACAGGAAATGCAATCTTTTTCAATTCTCCTACAAATGTGCTCCATTTGTGCTAAGTATGACCCAGCTACAGGAAGGCTTTCTGGCATTCATTTAGGGTCTTGTTCACTGTTCCAGCAGCTTATGTAATGCTTTCCCATCAGCCATGAAGACACTTCCTCTAGCTTATGTGTGAGATATTCATCCCTTATCTTTCAACATAAGGCTTCTGATGCATGATAAATCTGATTTCCAGTTTGTGCAAATGAAAGCGTTGCGAAACAAATTAGATGTTCCCTGTGAACCCAAGAGTTGAGGGTGAAAAAAATGTCATACTAAATTCTGCCAATATTCATGGAGATTTTTGCGTTATTCAGCAAGGTTTATTTATGTCTGAAAAACATGTTCTGCAACAGATAGCAAACCTGAACATTTAAATCAAAACCATTTACAGGTTGAGTGAACACTTTATTCAAGCGCATAAAACCGAGGCAGTAGAGTGAGAAATGGAACCATGACCAGGTTATTATAGTTTATGAAAATGCAGAGTACAACCATACTCTACTTTCAGCAACCTCTACAGTTTCACACCTGAGTCAATAAAGTGCTATGACCAAATCATCTAAACTAAGTGATTACCGCATATGACAGTGATTAAAAATAGAGCTTTATCAACGTTAACTTAAGTGGATGGTTGCACTCTAGCAGACGTCCACTCTTGCTAATTAGCTTGCTGACAGGACTGAACTCTTGTTCTCTCCTGTTGGATGTTCTGCCTAGTGGTGTACAAATAAACACAGTGGGCAATAGAAGAAAAAACTATGCAATAGAAATAGGACAGAAATGCTGTAAATGAATAAATGAAACCAGTCACTGTGTAAAGTTTCAACACTACATTGTAGTCACAGAGCGTTACTTTTCCCAACTTTGATTTAAGGTAAAATACCTGCAAAACTAATGATTATTGACCATTGCTAAGTTGTTTTACTCTTATAAATGATGCTTAATATTATAGTTGCTTTTTTATAGTGTTTTGAATAGCTGATTACAATGTATTTAATGTCTATTCATCTATTTAACTATTAGTTCTTCAGATCTAGATGTAAAAATGTCATTGTTGCCATCAGGAAGGTAAGGTGTTAGCCTTTTGAAGTTCACAATAAAGAACTAAATACATATTTTGAGTCTTGTTGGCTTGATTTCAAGACGTGTAAATTCACATTGTATAAACACTGTTTATATGAAAGCATTCATTTCTGAGAACAGTAAGGGTTTTGTTGTAAGTCTTAAGTGTCAATCCAAGATTCCTGGTTGATTTTGCAAAACTAATTTTACTGTTGGTAAATTAATTGAAATGCATCTAGAAATGTGTATTTATTCCTCTGAATGTGGCCAAAACACCCAGTTTGTGATATTGCAAATATATAATTATCGTAATACTTCAATTAGTTGCCCATAGGATTAAATGGGTTGCCTCAATCGAAGATGGATAGTGACATTTAAATCCCAATTACAACTTTGAAAAAGACAGATCAACACAAACCCACAATTATTCAGATGTGGCATATTAACGCTCTGAGACCCACATAGGACATTTCCGTTTTGTATATTTTTGTGTTTTGCCTTATAAATGGTCATTTCTTTGCAGTATAATCAAGTTTTACACATCCCAGAAATCAGCACAACCTCAGCTAGTGATATATGTCACTCATTAGAGACTTACACTATAATAGGGGATATTTGCCCATAAATAAAAAACGGAGCTTGAATTTTTTACTTATTTCATTAAAAAATACTGCTAACCATAACATTGAAATAAACATTGAACACAGAAAATTGCACACATTTATTATCATTGTATCAGAACTGATTCTAACTTATTCTGTTCATTAGTTATGCCCATTCTTTTGGGCAGTGTCCATGGGCGTTTTTTTGCGAGGAATTGTCATTTTTTGTCCTGCCAATTTTTAAGAGTACACATGATATATACAATGTCCACAATCACACATGGCATGCTGAGCAGATTCGTCTGAATTTTCATCAACATCATCCCCTTGAAAAATCAGCTCCAAAGCCTCAGCTGTAGTAAACTTCCTTGCCATACCTCAGTTTACTTTCAAAACACAAAATTAACGTATTACAACTTTTATTTGTTTTTGCACGTGGAATTATACCGGCTCTCGTTTCAGAAAACATAACAACGGAACTGACAGGCAACCCTCTGAATCAGACTCCGATTGGCTGTGACTGCATCCACTCAGTGTCCGATTCAGAAACGTGACTCTTACGGCCACTACACACTGCGGCGTGCGTTGCCGCTTGGCGGTGGCCGTGTCTTGAGCTTGGGGAGTTTATGCGAGCAACAACCAATCACATGAATCGCTCCTGTCAATTGCATAAAAGGTTTTACATGTCACACTTTATATGATGAACATTTATGACATTAATGTCTAGGGTGCTATTTTACGCAACATTCCATGCTGGCTAAATACTGTCTATGCCTGCTAGCTGTCCATTCAAACGAAGTAAACTGGATATAAACTCCCCAAACAGGCGAAAACCTACCAGTTTCATCCACTGTCTCTGCCACCTCCCTCCATGCCTGGCTCCTCCGGTTTGTATCCCGGTAGGTGAACAGGGACTGATCATAAAGCA
>NW_011341938.1:0-3408 GCF_000735185.1 Notothenia coriiceps
GAAGTCAGCCACGAGAAATTCCCTCATTCAAGGGGTCTTGTACTTTTTTGTCCTCACAATGTTTGGCTCGACTTACACGTGCGAATCGGCATTCTCACACATGAATGCCATAAAAACTAATAATCGAGCATCCCTCACTGACCAGCATCTGCATCACTGTATGCGTATTGCCATGACAACGTATACTCCCGACTTCCCTGCTCTTGCTAAATCGAAAAAATGCCATTTCTCTCATTAGATGGCATATATCTGCCAAGTTGGTTGCATACTGTATGTCAGTTATCACTATGTTAATCAAAAAAGGTTTGAGTTTTAAAAGGCTGTGTGTTGTGGTTTGGTAATTAATACAAGTATTTTGATAATTGTTTTTGCTTTTAATTAAGCAATTGATGTGGTATGGCTCACTTGTCTTTATTGTTATTATACTATAATATGCACTGTTGTTTGTGTATGGCCCTAAATTGCTATTTTGTGTGAATTATTAGATCATTTAATCTAAATTTAATGATGTTGATGGTTATATTAGCTTCACATGTACTGAGTTCTGAACTTGCCATTTATAAAGGCCTTGGGGCTATGTTTGATTTAATTAAACAAAATATATGCACTCCACTATGCTGTTGTAGTCATTTCATTTCATTTCAAACCTTTATTTATGCAGGTGAATCCCATTGAGATCATTGAACTCTTTTTCAAGGGTGACCTGCTGTAGTATTTACTGTATCTAAAGCTCTTAATATGATTGCTCATATTTCAAGCCATTTTTTTCCCGGCCCCTTGCTTTGGATAATTTTCATCAACCGGCCCCCATTCCAAACTAATTGAATAGCCCTGACTTACGTGATCAATTTGTGTTGGGGGGGCCCAACTTTTTTTTTTCTCCAAAAGGGGGGCCTGGCAGAAAATGTTTGAGAACTACTGGGTTAATCTAAGGGTTAGTCTTCACAGGACTTTTGCTAATTGAAAATCGGTGTTAAATTTGATAACATGTGTATTGATAAACTGTTTTTTTAATATTGAATTTATCACTGAATCAGTCCTCAATATTACCCTGATTTCCCTGCCCATTACACATCTCAGTAGTATAGTTGTTACAGTAGTCTGTATATTGAGGTTAAGAGGCCCTTGATGAGTCCACTTCCATTCAGTGGTTAATCATTTCATTTCTGCTCCATAATGTCAGCTACAGCAAGAATGGAAGAAGTGTTAGCAGAGAATGAAATGCTAAAAAAATGAAAAGAGAAGAAGAAAACAACCCTGAAGGTTATTTTTTGTGTGTCACAACCATTATAAGTCAATAGTGGTGCTCCCAGCTTGCTGAGTAAATGTGGGTCCTCAGTAGGAGGGCCTCCCCCCATGGATCAGCCAGTGTGAGAGCGCTCTCCTGATGCAATTAAAGAACAGCCCATCAATAAATGATGAATGTCAAAGACAGCATGAGGTTTGGCCTGTTACGAAGACTAGCATCCTATGTAGATCCATGGCCACAGCAGGGCCGGATACAAGGGCTGGCATGGTGGAAACTCATAGAGAGGAAACAAGAGGATGCTTAAAAGAACCCCGCTGCAAATGTCACTTTGTCCTTTTCAACACTTCTCGGAATTTGGCGGTGGACATTCAAGATGCAGAGGCAGCTGTCATTTCATAAGCCTTCCGCTGACATTTGGGATTCTGGGCCGCTTGCCCCACGCCGACACAGGAAGCCAAGGGCACAGTGGAAAGGATGGCTCGGGACGGTGGCTGTGGGCACATCATTACAGTAGCACCAGACAGTATTACTGTAACTTAACACAGTGTTTTCTGCTTTCTGCTGGACGTGATCTCGCAACCTTCTCATGACCTAACCTCAGAAGATTACAGGAAAGGGCAGAACACCTGAGATCCATTTGACAAATTAACACCTAATATTTAATGTCCTCAGATGAAGTGCCACCATGTCACCCACATAACTGTCTTTTAGCTCTGTTTACAACAGCAATATTGTTATCACCACTGCATGACTAACTGGCCTTCTCAAGGCTGTGGGAAGGATTCCTTTTTCTGCCAATGTTACCAGCTAGAGCTGAGTGAGAGTGAGTCAGAGTTATTATTGTTGTCGAAGCTCTCTGAGTGTAAGCCCACAATGGTCCACACTCACTGGGTAGTGTTACTTCCTGCTCGGTCCAACAATAAAAACATTCTGTCCACTTAGATTACACAGTCTGCATGCAAAACACTGCTGACATGAAGTCTTTAATATCAGCTTTTCAAAGTTACATGAGTCTCTATGGAGAGGATGCGGGGTACCTACTGTAAGGTCATCGAGGTTCATTTTTAGAGAATATTCCAAAATGCAACATTTACAGGCTAAGATATCAAGTTAGTCCTTAATTTAGAAGATGCATATTTAGCTGTAACATTGTTTTTGGAGGTGAATGTGTAAAAAAATAAAATGTTGCTTACCTGCTTACTATGCATGTACGTACTGCATGTACTTGATTATTTATATGTGTATATGAAGTGTATATGTAAGTGTATACAAATGAACATGGGTATATACTGTATGTGTGGGTTTGTGTGTGTATGAATGTATATTTATAACATATTGATGACATATGTATTCTATGAAGTTTAGTAGCAACTACATCTTGGACCCCTCTGTATTTTGTTGCTCTGTAATGAGCTTTAATTTAACTTTAAGTATACTGCTTTTTTTATTTCTATTATTTTTATTTTTAAAGTTGTTTTTGTTTAGCTTTTTGATACTTGGCATTATTTCTGAACACTTTCTGCAAAAAACACGAGTTGGTATTCCGAGCGAAGTGCATCTGTTAATGAAGTCGATAAAATGAATGAATTTGACACAAAACAAATACAAATAAAACTTTATAACTCCTTTTACAGATGTTTTTGTTTTCTTCAGGCATGAAAACGGGTCAGGGGTGAAAAAGGTGAGAAGGATATTATCCCTCTAGTGGGGTCCGGGGGCATGCTCCCCCAGAAGAAAATGTTGAATATTCCATATTTTAAAGCATCAATCTGATGCATTTTGAGATGCATTTTTTTTGCCAACCTGGGGAGAGCTGGAGAAACTTAACTTCAGCCATGAGTCAAAAATATTATGGCCTCCTTACTAAGTATTATGCAAGAGATTTCATGCCAGCCTGTCACTGGGTCTAACATTTACAGTATATGAGGCACAATGTGGTAAGGGCTTAATGCAAATGGCTTAATGCATATGCAGATGGTGGACATGCTGTAACTTAACTTGTCTACTCTTCCATCATGACTGACAGCCAATACAATGTTATGTAATTCAGATTTTAATACATTTTATTGGCAAAGATAGCTTAAAACACACAATACAGTGGTTTCCAGCATTATCAAAACATTAAACACTTTTCAAGGGATAGTGATATATTATTTTAA
>NW_011341939.1:0-2772 GCF_000735185.1 Notothenia coriiceps
TACCAATTGTATGATATTTACCTTGTTCATTAAAAATTAAAAATATAAAATATATATATTTTTTAAATATATATTTTTTTAAATATATATTTAATTTTTTTTTTTGTATGTGGGAAGAGGTGGGACGGCGCCCCTAGCGCCTCTATGGGCCGGCCGCCACTGGCGATGCTTATTGTTTAGGTGTCTTTTAATAAGCAGGTAGTCATATCATTAGCTAGAACTAGCTAGATCTGATCGATATGGACATAAAAGCGAGTAAAGTCTAATCTGACGGGAGAGAGAGATCAGCTGCTGCTGACGAGTTGACACGCAGCTCTGCATGATCACACGCAGCTCTGCATGATCACATGCAGCGGTGAGCGGAACAAAACACACACTTCATGTTAGAATATCACACGTAGCTATTTTAATTACCTCTCAAACTACCTAAACTAGTAATAGATATGTTTAGTTTTACTGTCGAGTCACTCATTACTGATCCGCGAGCTGCATGATACTGACGGGCTGTCAGGAGAGGGAGAGAGCGCTCCGTTTATTATTCCTGTGTTATTGTAAGTTACTGTACACTTTTGAATAGTTAATCTACTTACTATTATTAGTTTGTTTAATATCGAATCATATCAATTTGTTTTAAAGCTCAATAAATAACAAAGAAGACCTTTGACCGGCACTTTTCAAATTGTGTCCTGAAGATTTAAACTTTAACGGACATGTTGACCGGCGAAAAAATATTCTAACGGGAACTCTGATTTGTGTGTATATTTGTTTAGTGTAGGCTACATATATATTTTCTTAAATAAAGAGAAAAAAAAATATTGGAACACACATGCAATAATTGTTTTTCAAGCTATATGACCTGCATCCAAAATTAGAAAATAATTCAAGTGAGAAATCATGTGACGTGACTAATTACATATACAAGAGTAAAGGATTGCATTTTAAATCTTCACACATGTACACAGCACCTGTGAAATGTAGACACTGCATTTAACCCATCATAGTTTTGTGCACAGCTATACACAGAGCCCAGGGAGCAGTGTAAGGAGGACACCTGGCTTTGCTCACTGGTACCTCAGCAGTTCCCATGAGGTGAACTATCACCTCTCAATGTACCAGTCCACATTCCGTATTTGGAATGTCATCCAAATCTGGGTAAGAGAAAGTCAGGTTTCTTTGGCTAGACTTAAAGAAACCTTTGAAATGGGAGAGACTTTGTCGGCCCTTTATGATGTATTATGTTCAGACTCAAAATGTAGTCTCCAAGGAATTAAGGTCCTAACCTGGGACATAGTTACTGTTTTTTCTTAGGATGATGAAAACACATCAAGGAATCATAAGCATATTACATCTTCAGTAATAGTATCTGTCTTACACATTTAATTTACAAAATGAATCACATGTATTGTGTCTCGATTACACAATGACTGCATCCATTCAGAAAAGTGCACTCGGTGCACTAAAAAGTTTGTTATCATATCATTGACACGCTTTGTGCCTTGGTTGAACTGCTCATTTAACCTAAACGAATACTGTCGGATCTCTGAACCTCACATGTTAAAACAGGCAGTACATGCTGTGACATGAGAAGATGTACTATGTCTGAATGGATTCTGTGAGGTCAGAAACAGATTCATTATTACACACATTACAGGCAATAACATGTCACCCTGGTTTAAAGTCTAAAACATCTACCGGTCATCTGCCGGTCTTTAGAAAGTACGTGTAAATGACAGACAGGCACCCGTTCAGACGGCACTAGTATTGTTGAGGTCCAGTTTAAACATGTTGGCCCCTCCCTGCAGGGAAACGTAGGTGCCCGATGATCACAGGAGTCAGGAAGAAACCCAATCATTATCAGAAATAAGGAAAAAATAGACATTTTGCCTATTGTGTAAGTTTAAAATAAATTAACTAATTGAATGCGATGAGATAAAAACTAGATAAAGTTACCTCTCAGCCTTTGGTAGTTTTTGTCTCTCTATTCTTTCTCTGGAATTTAGGGGTGTAACGGTATACGTACCCGTACCGAAATTATTCGGTACGGGCCCTTCGGTTCGGTTCGGTTCGTTCGGTACACATGTGTGGTCACAGGGATGCGTTCAAATGTAGTCAGTAATTTGAGGAACTGTCAAAATGGCGAACGCAGATAAAGTTGAGCTCGAAAATCCTTCAGCATCATTGAAGCCTCCGGTTTGGGAACATTTTGGTTTCGCAGTTACGTACAAGGATGACGGACAAAGACAGGTGGACCGAACCAAAGCTGTTTGTCGGCATTGTTCAACTAAAATTGGTTACGCGGCTGGCAATACATCAAACTTGCACACTCATTTGAAAAGGCATCACCCGAACGTGAATATCACCGGTACCAAAAGAAAAATTACTGAAGTGCAAACCCAACTCCCACTAGCATTTAAGCGTCCACCACTCGCAAAAAGTTCAGACCGAGCCAAAGCTATTACAAACGCCAAATATCCTTATGTTGCCATGTAAGCAAAGCGCTACCTGGCTGTATCTGCTACCTCTGTCCCTAGCGAGAGGGTGTTCTCCACAGCAGGAGACATTGTTAGTGCCAGCAGATCTGCCCTTTCGGCAAGCAATGTGGACAAGTTCATTTTTCTTTAAAAATACATGAAAATACAATGACAAGCAAGTATATAATGTCAAACTGGCTGCTTAGGTACGAGCAGAGATGAGGTCGTTACTAAAAAAAAAAGTATATTACACTACTTCGTTACTCTCTACATAAAGTAACTCGTTACTTTACTCGCAGGG
>NW_011341940.1:0-1645 GCF_000735185.1 Notothenia coriiceps
GTGTGATCTTGAGAGTATCACGTGTGATCTTGAGAGTATCACGTGTGATCAGGAGAGTATCACGTGTGATCTTGAGAGTATCACGTGTGATTTTGAGAGTATCTCGTGTGATCTTGAGAGTATCACGTGTGATCATGAGAGTATCACGTGTGATCTTGAGAGTATCACGTGTGATCTTGAGAGTATCTCGTGTGATCAGGAGAGTATCACCTGTGATCAGGAGAGTATCACCTGTGATCAGGAGAGTATCTCGTGTGATCTTGAGAGTATCACGTGTGATCATACTCTATATATATATATATATATATATATATATATGATGGTTCAGTGTGAGTTATAGAACAGCTCAGCACCAGTGAACACAAAGAGCCTCTGTTCATCATAATGACCATCAGCTGACCTCCCAGTGTGTGTGTGTGTGTGTGTGTGTGTGTGTGTGTGTGTGTGTGTGTGTGTGTGTGTGTGTGTGTGTGTGTGCGTGTGTTACTGCGTTCTGTTAAAATAATACTATGATGTATGTACTAATACTCTGTTAAACTAATACTCTGTACTAATACTATTTACTAATACTCTGTACTAATACTCTGTACTAATACTATGTACTAACACTATGTATTAATACTCTTTACTAATATACTGTACTAACACTCTGTACTAATACTATGTACTAATACTATGTACTAATACTCTGTACTAATACTATGTACTAATACTCTGTACTAATACTCTGTACTAATACTCTGTAATAATACTCTGTAATACACAGTACATCCCAACCAGAGACTGGTCTGAACCCTGGAACTAAATACTGATAATTTGCTTAAATCAATCCTTATGTCACCTAATGCTTTATTTGCAGCATAGATTAATTAACTACACATTAAAGATGCACTTATTATATAACTGTTACATTTATTTGTATATTTATATACATATATTTCACAAATACTTTTCAAATATATATGTTTGATGCCTCATGGAGAAAACAAACAGTACATCTGAACCAATGAATGGAGCTCTGTTTCCTGCTCACTGAGTGGGTGGAGCAGAATCCCACTGAAGCTTTCCTATTGGCTGGTACAGTGAGTGGGCTGGGCTGGTATGAGAGGGCAGCCAATCACAGAACAGAGTGAGAGCGTGTGGGAGAGAGAGAGAGAAAAAACGTTGTTTTGAGTTTAAGTTTCACATGTGAACATCCTGAGAGACAGATTAACTTATCAAGGGACGTCAGATCTTAAGGAGGGACATCAGACTTTAAGGAGGGACGTCAGACCTTAAGGAGGGACGTCAGTTCATAAGGAGGGACGTCAGGTCTTAACGAGGGACGTCAGTTCTTAACGAGGGACGTCAGGCCTTAACGAGGGACGTCAGACCTTAAGGAGGGAGGTCACACCTTAAGGAGGGAGGTCACACCTTAACAAGGGACGTCAGACCTTAAGGAGGGACGTCAGGCCTTAACGAGGTACATCAGACCTAAGGAGGGACGTCAGACCTTAACCAGGGACGTCAGACCTTAAGGAGGGACTTTCAGGCCTTAAGGAGGGACGTCAGATCTTAAGGAGGGACGTCAGGCCTTAAGGAGGGACGTCAGAATTTAAGGAGGGACGTCAGACCTTAAGGAGGGGACATCAGACCTTAACAAGGG
>NW_011341941.1:0-4156 GCF_000735185.1 Notothenia coriiceps
TCAGCCAAGTTCAGCCAAGTTCAGCCAAGTTCAGCTAAGTTCAGCTAAGTTCAGCTAAGTTCAGCCAAGTTCAGCCAAGTTCAGCTAAGTTCAGCTAAGTTCAGCTAAGTTCAGCTAAGTTCAGCTAAGTTCAGCTAAGTTCAGCTAAGTTCAGCTAAGTTCAGCTAAGTTCAGCTAAGTTCAGCTAAGTTCAGCTCAGTTCAGCCAAGTTCAGCTAAGTTCAGCTAAGTTCAGCTAAGTTCAGCTAAGTTCAGCTAAGTTCAGCTAAGTTCAGCCAAGTTCAGCCAAGTTCAGCTAAGTTCAGCCAAGTTCAGCCAAGTTCAGCTAAGTTCAGCTAAGTTCAGCTAAGTTCAGCTTTTTTAAGCCAAGTTCAGCTAAGTTCAGCCAAGTTCAGCCAAGTTCAGCCAAGTTCAGCCAAGTTCAGCTAAGTTCAGCCAAGTTCAGCCAAGTTCAGCCAAGTTCAGCCAAGTTCAGCCAAGTTCAGCTAAGTTCAGCAACAAATGTGCGCAGGTTGAAGCATTCACACGCATTTTCAGCAGGAAATGCATTTTGTAGTTTGATTGAGTGTTACATAGCAATACATTAGACTACAGAATTCAAAGTCAGAAGAACTCCAGAACATGCGTGACGTGAGTCTAACACACACTCACACGTTTAACATTAATTGCATTAATTGCTGGTCAGGTAGAACTATCCTGTGCTAATAATAAAAATGGAATGCATTCAGAGAATAACAACCTGTCTGAAAAATAATGAAGCAGACTTTCTTCTGGATTCTTAGAATACAGTGACCTTCACCAATAAGTGCAGACTGTGTAATGGAGAATGATGACTACACAGGCGTGATAGTGGTAGCTCCTAAATCACAAGTTGCTCATTCATTCCATACGCCGTATTAAATAAGTAGTACAATAAAACCGGCAATTAATCACAGCGGCTCCCCACATGAGGAGTATCATCCGGAGACAGAAGTGCTCTGAGCGACTGTCACGGAGAACTCAATACACTTAAAGTCATAATGAGGTCCTATTAAAAGAAAAGGGCTTATAGTCGGCATATTTCTATATTATGACACTTGAAGAAGCCAGAGTGAGTAATCGGTGGCTGTTCACATTTTAGTCATATCTGCTGTGATATATATTTATAATTACAGAGCATTAGGCTTCAGGCACTTGATCACAAAATGAGTTCTGACCTTTCAGCTGCTGCCTAACACAACACTGACAAAAGATACCTCCAAAAGACTGCAGATCTCTGACTAACCAGCTCCCCACGGCCATTTCTTAATTTACTATTTCTTTGTGCAATACATAAACCGGGTCTACAGAAGTATCTCATTGGGTAGACAGTTTTTTCTGAAAACCTTCTTTTACATTTCACTACTTTTCATTTAGTCCAAAGCAATTTACAATAAATAACATCTTTAAAAAGGTCACCTATCATGCAAAATGTACTTTTTTATGTCTTCTATACATAAATGTGTGTGTAAGGGTGATATAGCCTTTTAATGATCTGGCCTTTTCATGAAATATCCAGTGTGGTCATACAGTAGTTCCTCCCAGACCTCAGCTCCATTAAAGCAGCCACTAAATCACCTTGAAGAGCTTCTTCTCTGGATTTCTCTGCAGATGTTTACAGTTCCCTCGTGCTCTCAGTGTTGTTCGAGAAAGCTAGTCTCTGAAACCCTTAAATCATCATCCACCTTTTCAGAGTGCTGATGTGAAGCAACCAGACGAAATGTGCCATCTTTACAACCCAGCGATGATTAAGTTGTCGAGGTCATGGTTCTCAAAGTCTACCAACTATACATATTCTCCATTCCCCACATTTTCCTCAGTTTGCCTGACTTTGCAAGTGGAACAGATTGGTTTAAAACGGCCAGCGCAGCACGAAGGATCCATCACTGATACGGTACAATGGCAGGAATTGTACTTTTCTTTTTGTAATGGAGTGCTTCTTATCTTTGCTGACCTGTTGCTGACAGTGAATGATAATATAATAAATTGAGCCTGTCGGTCATGAATTTTGGAGATCCTCCAACGCATCTCTTAGAGCCAGATATCAGTGTAAAACTCAGTGTAGGCAAAAACCCTCAGACTGAAACAAACGCCGTCTAAAAGTCACAATATCTGTAGAGCCGAGTACCACACACTTCAATGTTGAGATAACAGCTCTACCTTATAATGTATGAATATGGGCAGGTGTGGAAGGGTGGACTGTAGGGTAAACATAACTAAACATGCTGGGAATAGCTTTTCCTGTTCATTTATACTTCATGTAGGCTGACAGGTAGAGTGCATGTGGCCGAATGAACAATCCAACAATAACCACGTGCAGATATTTAGTTTTTAGTGGAGAGAATTGGACCATGATGTCATTTGATTGTTCATATCTCATGATTATTGGTTGTTTTGGTTAAATAACAATGTACTTAGTGTACAGAGTAATCGCTGAGATCTAGGAAAGCTGCAACATGACTTTAAGAAGGTCCAACTAAATGGGAAACACCAGAAGTCAGAACAGTTTTAGACAAAGCCTCAGGTTAGCCAAACTTAGGTGTTTTAGATTGTGACCGACTTTTTGGTCAATCGGTAAATAATGGACATAACAGGGGACGCAGGGTGGGTTTCTTAATTGAATGAGAAAACGACACTATATAACCCGTACCTGCTGGAAAACACAGGTGTAATTAAAAACATGAATAAAGCAGAATCCCATTTAGCAGCTAATTGCATGCCGGCTTCCTTTCACGCTGTCCTGACTCACTGGGACTTTAATGAACTGAGCTTTTCCTACAAGTCACAATATCTAAAGTCCTAAAAAGCCTATTGTTATTAACATTATTTTAATTTCAACCTATGTGCACTTCCTTGTTTTTTATGCTGCTGCAATGCAAACATTTCCCAGTTTGGGATCAATGAAGTACTTCTTATCTTATCATTATGGATGCCATTTTAGTTTTAACTCTAAATGAAGCATTTGCTGATCTAGCTACCAGTCGGATCGCCTTTGACCTTTTTTAAACAATGTTGCCTCAATCTAATCAAATACTACAGTGGGTACTGTGAGGGGAACTTCTGAGGCAATTGGAAACAGGACTCAGAGGGACACGAGGAGAACTGGAGCTTCGATGGCAAACGCTGACGGTTTATTTGGAGCTTCGGCCGGAGAATTCACACGACATGTCACGGGCCACGAGTTGAGACAGGTTGAGATGCCAAATCAATTCTGAGGGTCCTCCTCTCTGGTGGGAGGGTTTAACTAGTTTGCTGAGGGTAATCAGCATTCTTCAATAGAGACTAAACAGCCGAGGACACTGAATGAACTTTAGTTGTCGCTTATGGCTCGGGGTCATCTCCACCACGAGAAGGATGTGATCCAGGTGTCCCACAACAATAACTATCTCTGACCGAGAGCTGCCCGGTCATAAACTGATAATAACAACAAAATACTAGGGCAGCCCCTCCTTAAGGGAGATAGCAGCTGTCCAAGGTTGAGCCTCTGTGTCAGAGGGCGAAGGAGGACATTACATAACATGCATGACATGTCACATGTTAGATGCTTTTATCCAAATCGACTTCCATACTCAATACTGAGGGCAACCCCCACAGGAGCACTTTGGGGTGAAGTGTCTCGGGGACACAACGACATGCTGACTGCAGTGGGGTTTGAACTTGCGATCCCCTCAGGCTGGTGTTCAGCAGGGTCCACGATGTTCACCCTTTCATTTGAACCTGTTAGCTTACTCACATTAGTGCTAAACATAAAGCAGAGCTGAGACTGAAGGAATATTATGATGATGGTGATAGACTTAAAGCTGGAAATTCATCCTGAAAGGAACGTGGAAACCTGTACCAAAGTTCATGGAAAACCATCCAATGGTGTCGTTTGAGGAAAAACGTTGGATTTGTTGTAATTGTCTGTATAAGAAATTATTAAAAATCAACAATCAATGTGGTTAACAGACCAACCAACTAACCAAACAACCAACTAACCTACAAACCGTCTAAATCCACACATAAAGACATGATGCTACCATGGACAGAACTAACCCTTTGTGAATGTATTCCTCTGCCAACCAGTCGACGTGCACTTTACATCCAAGTCGTTCCAAAATGTATTTTATTCCATTAGACATGCTTGTGGTATGGCTAAG
>NW_011341942.1:0-10283 GCF_000735185.1 Notothenia coriiceps
GTTTTGTGTGTTTGGGGCAACTTCCAACAGGAGTCCTTTGGGGGGGCTCTTGGGAAAAAAGGTTGGGAACCACTGTTATAGGTCAATGGCCTCAATGTTTGGATGCTTTTTAAATCTCCTAAAGATAATGCAAACTAATGTGTGTTTTCCATCCGATTCTGAGAAAAGAATAAAAGCTGTTGTTCGCATCAAGATAGTGGAGTTCAACTAAAACCATTGCCAAAAAAGCTGCCAAGAACAAGATAAAGCACTTAAAGAGAGTACCATTTAAATCCCAAAGGATGGATAACCATGTATTTCAACTTTAAAAGCTGGAAGTAAAATACAATTAGCTCTACTTGGCCTGTTTCTTTACCTACTTTCGGAAATTGGACCATTGCAAATTGGCCTGCAATTGTATTTTAATGATGGATATGATTTGGAGCAGAGGCATTTCTCTTCTGTCACACTGGAGTGCTTTTGCCTGGTGATGCAAGAGAGTAAGAGCATCAACACATGTCTTACGGTACGTCCACACGGCAGCTTGCTGGGGGTCGTGTCTGGCGTGCAACCAACAACCAATCACATTCATCTACCGGCCCGGACACACAAGCACGCGGTTTGATTGGCTGGAGCAGCGGTGTCAAACTCAATTTCACGGGCGCGGGCGGCAGGCTTCGAATAATCGATTATTATTCGCCAGGGCTGTCCGATTTTCTATTTTGATCATGGTCAGTTTCCGGCATCCCTACGCGACGGAACCACAATGCACGTCACCCCATTCAAAGTGAAGGGGAAGCGTATCCGTTGAGGCACGCGACGCTGCCGTGTGGACGTACCGTTATAGGTCAAGGGCCTGAATTATGTTTTTTATTATAGTGTTGGTGCAACAAGGAACATATAGCAATTTCATACCATTTTAAAAAGGCACATTTTCAAAAAAAGGAGTCCATTGTATTAAAATGATTAGTGTAACAGCAACATAAGTAGAAGTCATCTTGGTGTACATGTATCTTGTATTATCAGACATACAGGCTGTATCTCTGCCACAATTATCTGGCTCCCTCTCATTTAGGGATAGTTCATATTTCTTAAAGTAGTATTAATAACTTCTATGTATAAAGTTGTACGCGTTGTATAAGGCAATCCTTAGTCAGTGTATAGACAGGAATACCAACACAGAAACTATAATCTGTACAGTTGTGGAAAGGTAGCAGCAAAACATATTTTGGCCACCTAAAACCATAAATATCAGTTTAAATGCGCGTTTTATTTAGAATATAGTCACTGCTTTACCATGCCACTGTACAGGCCTTTCTGTTGGGGAACATTATCTATGCTTTCTTTCCTCCATTGGAAAAACCCCAGTAATATCTTGAAATATTTCTTCAAGGATACCGGTCGGAAACATCAGTTTGTCTGACGTCAAGGTAGTTCGCTTATAATATTCGAAATATAGCGTGCATTTAAACTGATTTTTATTTTGTTAAGGTGTTAAAATATGTTTTGCTGCTTCCATTGTCCACAGTAGTCCATTGCTTTCATTAAACGTTATATATATAAGGCCACCAATCCTCATCTACTGGAGGTAATACACTGATTATGGACACGTACCTGACACAAACCCTCTTCAAAACATCTGATCCAATCCATTTAAAGCCATTTAATTTCACTGATATTACTGAAAATGTACCCGACAATTACTCCAGCTGCTTCGGTTGTTCAGTATAAAATCATACTGGTCTCAGATCAGTTTTTCCTCATCTGTTCTCAGAGATACAGGCTGACACAGGTCTCATGTCAGGGTCAACCTGTCCAGTTTAATAACGGCTCTGACCTCGAGTGAGTTATCTTTCAGGTCATTTAGTCAAAAGATTGAATGTGTTCTGCTGCAGGCAAAACATATCCAGATTTATTGTCTAAATAAATGAGAATTAAGAACATGTAATGCACAAACTGGTTGGAAACATTTTTGATTTTTAATGGATATTTGTATGTAGGAGGTTTCAACATTAAATTAGAAACAAGAGTTTAAAAATATAATTTGTGTTGTTTTTATTGAATTTGATGCAAAATGTTGCTTTGATATGATGTTTAATTGAAGTTTTACTTATGCATAGCCTGTGTGATTGTATTACTTGTAGTCAACATTAGATTTCTTTTTTTAAAACTTACTAAAAAAAGAAGAAAGATTTTAAAAAAGGAAATATTTTAAATACAATTTTGATTGTTTTTTCCTCATGATTTTAATCTGAGACTGCCAAGGCACACNTGCATAGCCTGTGTGATTGTATTACTTGTAGTCAACATTAGATTTCTTTTTTTAAAACTTACTAAAAAAAGAAGAAAGATTTTAAAAAAGGAAATATTTTAAATACAATTTTGATTGTTTTTTCCTCATGATTTTAATTGTGGTGCCATTTTGCTTTAATTCTATATAAAAGTCTGCTCAATGTGGTTTGGAGTCAGCCCATTTCTTGTCATGAATGTGAAATGTTCCCATACAGTAAATTCCATATTACTTTCCTTTGAGTTTGCTTTTATTTTGAAAGATCCGGTTATACCGCCTGTTTCCTGCTGTCACGGATTCAGTTCAGTCGGTCAAACAGAGACTATCACTGCTCGTTTTAGAGGTTAATCTGATGCATGTTAATTAAACCAGCTCAACCTCTTTATTATTTAACAGTCTTTAGTTTTACCTTGGAGTAATCCACGTTGCTGAGTCCTCCGCAGCAGTCCAGCGGCACAGGGTACTTGTTTTCCCCGGGATTACCGTCCTGCACAGCGGCCACGTCGCTCATGAGCACCGGGGAACACCAGCCCTCATATATGTGTGAAAGATCACGAAAATTGCACAATTTCGAGTGCAAAGTCCTTATTTTTCGGGGAAAGAGATGTGCAGTTGCTATGAAGTAGCTACACAAGTGCTGATAACCTCTCACCCCGCGCAATGCACCCTGGGAAATGTAGTTCATAGTATACAGCAGTTACAGTGGAGAGAAGCAGTAGTATTGGTGTCTCACGTGCACATATTCTGCATTTCAATTTAAAGGGGAAAAATAAGACTTTTGCATTAAAAAATATGATGTTTGTTATGACTCAAACTAGTAACAGTTTATACAGCAACCTATTTAGAGAGAATTACTTTAATTTTAGAATTGGCATCTATGAAAATAGTTTTCAAAAGTATTTATTTTGTACAAAGTCAATGTGTGTTTCATTTAATTTAGTCTAGATTTTTATTTTCTTATTGTTTATTGTTAAAAATGTTCCTTATCCAGTCTTCTCTTTCCACTCCTTCTGTCTTAGTCTCCTCTTCGTTATTTACTCTTCTTCAAAATGTTCTTTCCTCCATTTCTCCACATCCTTATTTCCCATCTTCCCTTTTCCTTTACCTCTTCCTCCATGTTCTCTTTCCTTATCCCTCTCATCTCCTTTTATCTTTCGCTATCTACTCCCTCCATTCCTCATCTCTTCTCTCGTTTTATTTTACCTCCTTGCTTCTTTTCCCCATTTTTCTTTCATTCTCTCTTGAATGTACTCAATGTTTTCCTTCCCTCCATCTTAATTGTATTTACTGCCTCCTCTTTTCCTCTCCCTTTCCTCTCTGTTTCCCTCTCTCTCTCCTCTCCTCTCTGTTTCCTCCCCCTCTGTCCCCATCCTTTGTTTACCTCTTGATATCTAATTTTACTCAAGTCCTCTTCTCCTTGAATATCTTAGTAATTTCCTCTCCCCTTCATCTCTTCACCACTTCACTGTCCTTTGATCTTGATATTGTTTTTTTCTCCTCTTGTTTGTTGACATGTTGCTATTCATCTCCTGGCTCTCTCCCCCCCCTCCTCCTCTCTTTTGATTGGCTCCTCAGACCCCCTGCTCTGGATCAGAAGCCCCATGTGGAGGAGACATGGAGGGATATACTGTCCGCTCATCAGAGAACATGTAAAACCAGACGAGCATGACATCCAGCCTGCAGGTGGACATTATCTCTCATTAGGTCTCTCTCCTCCATCTCTTCTTCCTCTTCCTCCTCACTTTCTCCTGCACCACATGCAAAACACATTTTCATTTTTGAAAAAGAGGCATAATATTGAGTTGATCTTTGGATGCACTGACTTTGTGGGGCTTGACACGATGGGCTCATAAGAACAGATGCTCGATTCCGTTGCTTTGTAATATTCTTTATTTTAAAGAACACAAAGCTTTTCAATAATGACTTAGGATCTACTAGGACTCTCCGTAGAATCACTAGGTTCGACTAGGTAATGCTAAACAGGTCACTGGTAAACAGGCGTGGATATGACGACAAGACAAGACAAAGGGAGAGGACTATATACACACACAGATTAGGTAATGGGGCACAGGTGGACACAATCAGGGGCGGGAACAACAATCAGTCTGGTGACACACAGACAGGAAGTATCTTGAGTTACCATTTGGACACACTGACTTTGTGGGGCTTTTATTTTTGAAAAACAAGCCTAATCTTGAGTAAATGTTTGGAACGACTGACTTTGTGGGGCTTTTATTTTGAAAAATAGGCATAATCCTCAATTCACTGTTTCGATATACTGACTTTTTGGGGCTTTTATTTTGAAAAATAGGCCTAATCCTGAGTGTACCATTTGGATACACTGACTTCGTGGGGCTTTTATTTAGAAAAATAGGCCTAATCTTGATTTACCATTTGGATACACTGACTTCGTGGGGCTTTTATTTAGAAAAATAGGCCTAATATTGAGTTAATGTTTGCATGCGTTGACTTCGTGGGGCTTTTATTTTGAAAAATACGCCTAATCTTGAGTTACCATTTGGATACACTGACTTCGTGGGGCTTTTATTTAGAGAAATAGACCTAATCTTGAGTTACTCTATGGATACAATGACTTTGTGGGGCTTTTATTTTGAAAAGTAAACCTAATCCTACAATTCCTGTTTGAAAACAGTACACTTGGGGCTTTTATTTTGAAGACGGATTATGATTGTTGATGCATAAATGTGGCACTACTTTATTACTGCTGCTGGATAGCTTAACCTGTGATCATGTATAGGTTGTTTGCAAATTAAAGCTTGTCAAAAAAGAGGCACAAATCACAAATAAGAACCTGAAGATGAGCACAATATGTCCTCTTTCAGCCATTTTGACAGATGAGTCATTCTACAGAAAAGGTGGAATCTGGGTGATACAAATCTGCTTAAATATATTCCTTCTAAACACATCTAAAACCTGTTGAATAGCAATAACTAACTCTTAACTTGATGAATCCACAACAAGTAGAGCTTAAAGTATTTTTATTATTTTTATACATTATACAAAGCTTATTTACATAGGAACGTCACTGGTGTTACGTGTTACCAGGAAGAAGAGTAACACCAGTGACAATTTGGAGAAAACACTACCATTTTAACAAAATGGCTGCCATGTGTCAGACCAAATAGGCTTCAGTCAATATCAAAATCATTTAACTCTTCAATACTATACATTTTCCCATTCCAATGTTCACCCCTATGAAATGAGTAACACTAATGAATGACTTGAAAGACACACGTACAATTTGAAGATAAAATGACACCTTTAACAAACAAAGTAAGAAGTATCTGACTTTCCTTATGTCCACTCCACTGCACTGCCTCAAATGATCTCTTGTTACAGGAGGCACTTCAGAGACAGTACATTACTTCAAAATAAAAGCGTTTTTTGTAGCAGTAACACCAATGACGTAATTTTGGGTGACTGACATTTATTGGATATTATTAATAATAATTTGCGTTTTTTGTTAC
Source organism: Notothenia coriiceps (assembly GCF_000735185.1). NCBI lineage: Eukaryota > Metazoa > Chordata > Actinopteri > Perciformes > Nototheniidae > Notothenia > Notothenia coriiceps. The sequence goes on from NW_011341942.1 coordinate 5,758, forward strand.
CATTTCAGTTTTATATTTAATGCTTGTAATGTTATGTAAATATGAATGAGATGTATTGAAAAATATATATTTTAAATTAAAACTATAGGCTCCACTTCCATGTATGATCAAAGTGACACGGCAGTCCCTTGAACTTGGCATTTTAAATAAATTGCAATTTATGTATAAACATTTTTTTTTAATTGTTTTATTTAGTACCACTGCAAAGACAATCTCTATTTATTCAACATATATAATGAATGTGAGTAGGTCAACGTCATATTAGCATATTGACAGTATTCAAACATCAACCATGCAACTTAAATACATCAATACAAATGTCTTTAGATTGAATGAATAACAGCATGTGATGTTCTGCTTTATTACTGTGAACGGTGACTGACCTTTCTGTCTCTCACATGCTATCATGGGAGTTTGATAGCGTTAGGATTATCTTTCATCTGTGTAATGATTCAACGCTTCCACATGTACAGAGAGATTGTTGAAAGGCAAACATTTAGCCTCCTGCGGTTTCTCTCGCTGTGAGAGACGGAGCTGCAGGAAATGATTCTGTCTGATATGCTGTGTTTACCTGTGGGGAGCAATACGTGTGAGATGTGTGTGTGTGGCTTTCTTGCATGTGTTTTTATACTTTAATATGTTTTTGTACACTGTGAGGACCTACAGGCCTGATAGGAGCAGAAAGAGATTGGTCCTTAGTGATCTTTTGCAACAGCTTTGTATATTATTTGTGCAGTATTATGTGTATATACCAACCATGACACACCAAAGCAATATGATTGTGTAAACCAAATTGGCAATAAACGTGATCGTCATTGTGTATTCAAGTGTTTTCATTGATTTCCATCGACTGCTACTATGCAAATGTTGTGTATACATACATCCCTGACATCACTATGTAACCTTCGCACTTCTATTGGCTAGCGCTCCAACACATTGTTTGTGATATGCTAAGGGGAGGGACATCTCTAGGCCAGTCACACCAGAGCCGGCCAGCTAACCAATCAGAGCAGACTGGGCTCTGGTTTCAGACAGAGGGTGAAAAGAGGTGCTGCAGCACAGGCAGTATGAGAAAAATAAAGAGCTTTTTGAACATTAAAGCATGGAGACAGAATATGACCTCTTTAAGACCCCCATTTAAAACGAAACGCAAACGAACCGAATTCGATATAAAAAACAGTCTTCCTTTTACATGGATACGGCTCAATAAACGTGTCCCTTCACACGAGACCGCTCGACCCGCTGGAGACGCTGTAGTACATATGGCGGGCCTGTAAGTGGCGCTGTACCTCCGCCACAAAATACACCAAAAGCAGGATGGTGGCGGTGGATTTAGCAACATGTAGTTCTCCTTGTCTACTTGTTGCTGATGGTTGTGGTAGAGGAGCTGTAGAGCACTAACATCACTGACTGACCATGCTACAGCAGTGAGCAGCAGAGGCGGGGCTATGGCTTCATCGATATCAGGAAAATGATCGTATAGGACGTACACAAGGAGCCGTTTGGTCCCCCAGAGCGTTCCGTTTGCAGATCTATCCACCTTGGGACCCGTTATCGTTTGCGGGGTCCATTTCCGCGTTTTCGTTACGGCCTCCTGTCAACGAACGGGCTATACGCGAGAGAAAAATTAGCGGATACAACACGTTTCGTTCTCGTGTAAACATCGCCTAAGCAACACCAAGCAGTCTCCCAGGTGTTTGCATAAGAAAGCTTTGTTATACAACATGTTACTCTTTCCTTCTTGCATCAATGATAGGATGTGTCCCCCAGTTTAAAAGTAAACACATCATAGCATCATAGTTAACCTTTGATTTGAAGACTATCTGGAAACTGAGTAACAGGCGGCACCTTGACAGCTCGCCTGTGTGCAGAGAAGCGTGGACATGACCCATCCACGCTGTTTATTTTCCTATTTCAATCATAACCAATAGTGTTTGCAAATTACCTTCTATGATGGTGTGTGTGTTTGACCGTGTGTGAAAAGCCATCACACTTCCTGTCCAATCCACGGAAAAGTAAACAAGGTCACAACACTGTGAATGGTTAACAGCGTGTGTAAATGGAAGCGTGTGTGTGTCCTGCAAACTAAACAGACACTGTATCTGTGTGTGTGTGTGTGTGTGTGTGTGTGTGTGTGTGTGTGTGTGTGTGTGTGTGTGTGTGTGTGTATAACAGTATTTACATTGCAATGGAATAGAAGGAATAAAATATGGAATAAAAATCAGCAGTGATACAAAATATTATGTATTATTGTAAAGAATCTTTTTGGTCATATACGCACCTCAAAGAGTGAATCATACCTGGTTTTTACCTACATATTGATATGGATTCCTTTTCCTCGTGACATATCACACACACATCACGCCTGAGCCCGGTGTGCAGAGAGGTTGGATGTCAGGAGTGATGTTTTCTGTCATCCCTTCAATTAACAATGATGGATGCAAGCAGGAAGACTCAGCCTCTACAAATCATCCCCTGTAATAAAACAGAAATTCAGTTCCACATGTTCCTATATCATCTTGCTTTCCGATGATCAACAATCACGTTCTCTGCCAGCTCTCATATAACAGACAGCCTTATGCTGGTCTTTGTTGTTTTTCTGCTCCTTCTGAACATTCACCTTACATGGAGTCCGTTTTAATCAAACTCTGGTCCTCTTTGTTTGCAGTAATTGTTGGCTTTGACCATTTCCTAAGAACACTTTTGATTACAGCGAGAACATCGAGTACTATGAACACATTGTAGGGAAGTTAACCAAAACACAGGATGATGGGCATTTATTGAGATGGACGCAGATAAACGACATGAATAGGAGAAGACTTACTTGGTTTTCTGCAGAAGTCCAATGTTTGCTTGACATCCGAGCCAAGGAGAACATACGTAATATGAATATACGATATGAATACCAAAGCATTAACATATTTGCATATCTTCACGCTTGTTGATTACCACGTTAACATTTTTCCACACCAACTTTCTGACCCATAACAAACGCTTCTGCGAGTTCAACAGCTTGTTCTGCGGCCGTCCAAAGAATAACATTTTAAATAGTTTTTTCCACATAAAAGCTAATCAAAGAGAATGTGTTTGCGACATAAAAGTGAAGTACATCTTAGAGCAACTTCCTCTTCAAATCTCAGGGGTGACGAGGTTATTATGTTTCTGTCTTCTCTCAAATTCTTGGTGTTTTATAGTGAACAACTGGATAGTGTCTCACTACGGAGGCACCTAAAAGCCATTCAAATGAAACGGAGAAGGGAACTAGTCATAGTTGTTGTTAAAACGCCTTGCAACCTTTAAACGTTGTGCACCCTGAGAGGAGAATTGGTGAGAAAACGCTGTGTCAGCCTAAAAGGCCACACGTTCACAAGCTCAGGGACCAAGATAATGCTAATGAGCGGCTTTAGGATTGAAACAGTCGATCATCCACTCACTTGTAAACTACTTTGGTATTTGAAATATGATAATGTGCTGCAAATGATATGAAACATTGACTGAGTTCATGTTGAACTGCTTTTGCTTCCCTAAAAGTGGGCAAAGAGCACAGGATATGAAGCAAAGGATGCATTTTCAAGAGGGGAGGCAGACCGAGAAGTGAAATAATCATGACATCTGAAAACTGAAACATTCATGATCACAGGGTCCATCTGGTTCAGTGTGTGTGTGTGTGTGTGTGTGTGTGTGTGTGTGGGTGTGGGTGTGGGTGTGTGTGTGTGTGTGTGTGTGTGTGTGTGTGTGTGAAGCCTTTAAGCACATGCGATGTCCTCACCTGTAGTCTGAGTTTCGGGGGGGAATTTTCTGCAGACGGTTAACGAGTCGATGAAACTCATTCGACCCAAAAGGAACTAAGCTGCTGTCAGCAGAGCCGGCCGACAGGTTCATGTTCTGTAATCTTGTATTAGACATGTTTGGACTGAACAAATGAAAAAGAAGAAGCTGTACTTATCTCTGGATATGGAAACCAACTTTTTATTCGGAGCCACTTAAGGACAGGGCATGTTGCATCATCACCAAATGATCATCTTTTAAGTTGACATGGCACACTTGGAAAACAAAAGTTTATTCACACTTTAGGCCATTATTTGTCCCAAAGAAGCAGAACAGAGCGGACCCAAATCTAGATTGATCAAAAGAAAAATACTTTAATTCAACATTAAGAAAATAAGAAGGCCTAAAAACCTTTCTTTATAAAAAATTATTTGATTAAACTTGTGTTTCTTTTTTTCTATTACGCCTCTTGTAGCACTTTGGGATTACTTTTAGCAATGAAAGGTGCTTTATAAATAACATTTATTATCATTATTATTATTATTATTATTATTATTATTATTATTATTATTATTATTATTATTATTATTATTATTATTATGTCAATCCAGGCACTCACCCCTAACCCTAACCCAGCTCTATCTGTCAGAGAAGTCTTAAAGGTCACCTATCATGCAGGCAATAGCATAGGTCTCAGATATATACAAATATATAAAAAACATGTCTATGAAGTGTTTTGCTCAAAATACCAAACAGAT
>NW_011341943.1:0-3459 GCF_000735185.1 Notothenia coriiceps
TCTACTTCTTACATGTTGAACCCAAATACCTGTACTTTCTACTTCTTACATGTTGAACTCAAATACCTGTACTTTCTACTTCTTACATGTTGAACTCAAATACCTGTACTTTCTACTTCTCACATGTTGAACCCAAATACCTGTACTTTCTACTTCTTACATGTTGAACACAAATACCTGTACTTTCTACTTCTTACATGTTGAACTCAAATACCTGTACTTTCTACTTCTTACATGTTGAACTCAAATACCTGTACTTTCTACTTCTTACATGTTGAACACAAATACCTGTACTTTCTACTTCTTACACTTTGAACCCAAATACCTGAAATTTCTACTTCTCACATGTTGAACACAAATACCTGAAATTTCTACTTCTCACATGTTGAACACAAATACCTGAAATTTCTACTTCTCTCATGTTGAACTCAAATACCTGTATTGTTCTATTAATATAAAGGGAGGTCAGGTACTCTTTAAAACAGCTGCTAGTTATGGGTACTTTTTACTGAAGTACATTTCAAAGCCCTCTTTACTTTGACTTGAGTAAAGAAGTTTAGTCAGTACTTCTACTTTCACCAGAGTATTTTTAAACACGAGTATCTGTACTTCTACTTGAGTAAAGGATGTGTGTACTTTTGCCATCTGTGATTATTTTGAATGTATAAGAATGGCACAATGTACGAATACTACCTTCTCACACTCAGTGACCTCCAGCATCGCTACGTAGCGTTAGCTATAGCAGTTTCTTCGGTGAACACATCTCTATAGAAATAAAAGTTATACATGTGTGTATTTCATACCCTTATAACTACAGTAAACTGGTGTTGAGAAGAAGCCAGTGTTATTGCAAGTGAGCGATCTGTAGTGAATTGCTACAGTAAAATAATAGCATTGCTATAACTTTACGAGTCCTACATGCTAGCTTAGATGCATCTTATGGTCTCTGTTAGAGCCATTTCTTGTGTTGATTATAAATTAAATATTTTCTAATTAATTTAGGTCTTAATATATTCTTTCAATTTATGAATTTGAGTCACGTGATTTATCGTGATCAATCAGCTGTTATATAAGGAAGGGGCGGGACTGAGCCTCGGTCTTTGAGCTCACGTTACACCGATCATTTTTGGTTATTTGTTTGTTAAATTTATGGAAGAAGTAAATAAATCAGAGCCTCCAGAGTTTTATTTGGACTGTTCTTAACGTACGAGTCAAGAAACGGAGCCCTGTCAATGTGGCACAGTTTTAAAATATACTACGAAGAATTAGCCACGACAGTCTTCATCCATTAAGGATCATTTGACATACTTCAATGACAAATAGGAAAACCCAAATGAAAGACGGTTAAAAGTACCATATGTTCTCCTTCAGTCAGAGCAACAACCATGCCTTTCTGTCGCCTGAAGTTTCTGCAGAGCACTTTGGGGTGAAGTGTCTCAGGGACACAACGACATGCTGACTGCAGTTGGATTCGAACCAGTGCCCCCGTGATCTGAAGATCAGCACACTACCCACTGAGCCACAACCTCCCGAATATGACAAGAACTTTTAATTATATTTTAACTGTACTATGTATTATTGTATCGACCTGTACTTAAATCATGTTTTATAATTGTTTGTGTGATCGAGATGATGCAATGTTTGTAGTGTTGTTGATTGTTGTGTACCTACGACTGCAGATGGAAATGAGCTACTAGCTCAAATCTGTCATCATTCATCTCTTCCCTTTTCTCAGATTAGATTACTTTATTGCAAGCAGAGTGTAACGAAACTAGGAGAGTGCAAACAGTCAGTTATAAGCACATCTATCAGCAGTCTGTACAGAATGAATGATACAAATAAAGGTAAATAGATGTCAAATGTATAAATAAGAATAAATACACTGAATACAGTATATACAGCAAGGATCAATGCGCTTCAGATTAATGTATTTGCATGCATGCCATGGCCCTTATTGAAATAAATACACAATATAATAACTACTTATATAAAGAAATAGATTGCAAGATGACAGAACTTTGAGTCCAGTGGGCAGCTTGGTGTTTGCAGTGCAGGTGAATAATGAATGTTAGTGCTATTATAGATATTAACATTTTAGCACACAAATTGAGAAGCATATAATCAGCAGGTCGCATTAGGGAAGTCCAAAAACAAACTGTCCAGAATATAAAACAAATCAGATGGCACAATAATGACTTTTCTGCTGAAATCAATCAATGACGTGTGGAAAAGCTTCTCTTGAGTGAAGTGTGTTTTTAGTGCAGGTAAAACGCAGAGAAGTGAAGCTGCAGGAGGGAAACTCTGAGACTCTGAGACAGCTTGTACCTCCAGGCAGCCGTTAAAAAGCCCCTCAGTGGTCCTGGGGCAGGAGAAAAGTCTCATTGATTGGTGAATGGTTATGGAAATGCCATGTACAATGACCCTGAGATCAGCCACCCTCCAGCCCCCAAACAAATCCATGGGGTCTGACTGAGAGGAGGAGGGGTATATCCATGTGAAACCAACCCAAACAAAGACTCCCTGTTTCTTAGGGGCCAGACTACCCCCACCTCTCCAAGCTAGATAAATAAATAAATACAAATGGAAAAAGAAACCATATACGCCCACTGAAAGGGCCTCTGAGAGAGTGACTGACAGACAATTGAAAAGACAAATTGTTGCATTGTCTTTGGGGGGTTGATGTGCAAAGGTAATTACGAGGAGACGTGGAGCAGGGGGTCAGAGGTCGGAGTGTGTGTCTGACCCCCAGCTTTAGGCCATCTCTGGGGAAGAAAGGGGCTCTGAATGTGTCTCTTTACCCTTTAACCAACTCTCCGTCACCCCGAGACTCTTAGGGGTTTCTTTCTCTACACTTTCTTTTCTCGGGAAAAAGCAGAGACTCCTGAATTTCCCCACGAGGATAAATAAAGGTCCATCAATCAATGTTTATTTATATAGCCCAATATCACAAATGTTACATTGGTCTCAGTGGACTTCACAGTTTGTACAGAATATCAGTATGACAATACGACACCCTCTGTCCTTAGACCCTCTGTCCTTAGACCCTCACATGGTACAAGGAAACACTTCCAGAGAAACCCCACAGTTTAAAGGGGAACATGGGAGAAACCTCAGGGAGAGCAACAGAGGAGGGATCCCTCTCCCAGGACGGACAGACGTGCAATAGATGCCGTGTGTAAATTGAAAAGATAATACATTTGCAACATAGGTAGTCCAAATGTTTGGAAATGCATGTGTGTATAATAGGAAGATGAATCCACGAGGATATCCATCCAGGACTTATGATCCAGGACCACAGCCACGACTCAAGATCCAGGACTCGCGATCCATGACACAGGACCGCAGGATCATCCATGACTCCGGATCCTGGCGTATATAGACACCAAAAAGAAAGACATTTGGGGAAGCTGGGTTAATCGGAACATGAGAGTACACAGGTATAGACAGAGAGAAGGAAGA